>NW_015557179.1:1257139-1271563 GCF_001515605.1 Sinocyclocheilus anshuiensis | reverse complement strand
AAAAAAAATAAAAAAAAAAAAAAAAAAAAAAAATTACTGACCCCCAAACTTTTAAACAGTATAAATGTACAGGTAGATATTTACAAGAAGTTTATATAAAGTTATTTGCAAGAAAGCAGAATAACACAAATCTATTAAGACATGTCCCACATGTCCCCTTATTGCTAAATAAATGAGTTTTGATCTGTTAATGTTAATAAAATTGACATGAAAGAGCAAAGCGCCACTATGAAGGAACGAGTAAATAAATGATGTAAACCACAAGTCATGAGCTCATGGCTATTACCCGTTCTGTTTAATCAAACTCTGCTCCCACAAAGTGTTCTGGTCATGTGCAGCTGGCCTCAAACAGAGCTGTGTGTTTGTGCAAAGTGCAAAGCGAAACATTACTGGATTATCTAACTGAAAATATTTGTACCGGCCAGCGATGACCCCTATTCATCCAACAATAACTCAATGAAAAGTAACACGGAGCATTTGATCTGAGTGAGAGATTTCGTGTAAGCAGGTCTAAGCATTTTATTCAGTTAAAGATTTGTTTATTTGAAGATAAACAAGAGTGTTCAAAGAGGCAAGATTTGACGGGTCAGTGAACAGTCAAACCTGGCTTTATGAAAATATGGAAAATACTGGACTGGGAAAATGGGTGGGATATATTCATGAAACAAATCTGTCAGACAGCAGTTGGATTTGTTTCTACAATACTCTCTGTTACAAAAATCTTTAACTGTGGACTGACAACAGTCAATCAAGTCACTGAAAAACTTGTCTCACTAAGAAATACATGACGTTACAGAAGTAAAATGGGTTCTGATCTGTGTATCATATAGGTAGTGAATCAAAACAGAAGCCACCCCTTGTCAAATTTCTTCAGAGCTAATAGGAAAAAACAAAACAAAAAAACAAGTAAGTTGATTAACAGCAAGCTCTACTGGGCATGAACTTCCATGGAATCGTGCATTATGATGATTTGACACCATAATGAGTGATGAGTGAGCGCTGAGACGAGTAGTATTGTTATAGTGACATGTACAATTGCAGCTCCCAGCAGCCTGTAAAAAACCACATTAATCTTGAGTTAGAATATGAAACCATCACTATATCTCCTTTCACAAGACAGGCAAGCAGATGCCTTCAAAACGTGATACTGACGGCAAGCTTGTCAGTCTATGTCATGACATAGATATCCCTCCGTGGAGAGATTATATGACTAATCAAAGACAGCACAGGTTAGTAAATAAAACCTGGATGCATGAATGAATGGAATAAACAAAGACAGAATGGAAAGGTCAAGACGCTTTCTGACGTAAACTGCAAACGGACATGTGAGTGCATTTTTTATGTGTAAAAAACCTAAATTATTAATCAAAATTAACTTTAAAATCAGCATGAATGCAAATGTCACCATATCTGTTTTCTAAATGTTATTGATCTTATTGTGAACAATTCATCCATGCATGCATTTCACTTTTTTATTTTATTTCTATTGATTTATTTAATTTTTTTCATCAAAACTTTATTGTACGTAATACTATTTATAGTATTTTACTCAGATTTGGTAAAGATAACAATAAATCAAAACTGACTGTGTACTTTAATGAACATTCCTGTTCACACTCCTGCTTTTTGAATGGTTCATCAGAAGAAGCATTTACAAAGTAATAGTAGTCTGAAGAAAAAAAAAGTGTCTTCATGATCTTTAATCAAAAACAGAAATAACTTGCTAATTTTCCTTTTCCCATACTACACATATCTAGAAGTAGTGTAGTATACAGTGAAGCTGGATGTTTACAAGTTCTCGCCGAACTTACCCCACGCATATTAGCACAGACAATATTGATCTTCCCTGTGATGTGCAGTTCAAGAGAAGCTGGATGAAAAAAAGTCAGCCGCCATTTTGAAACGGTTCCCCCACTGGGCTACAGAGCATACTCACTCTCAACACCAAAGAGAAGGAGGCCTGTCATGTCTGGCATGATGAGCTCAAAGTCTGGTCATGGCCTGGAGCGCCAGCAAGGCGTCTGGCCCAAAAGCGGCCTAGAAACAAACAGTCTCTCAAGCGCCTGACAGACACACAGAGAGCTCAGACCAGCCCCACACACCAGACAGGTGTCAGCCAGTCCTGACATGAATGACATCCAGGATTGCCCCAAAAACAGCGCTGCAAACTGATGAAAGTCATCAGAAGCTTCTTTTTTTCCTGATCAGAGAAAACGTCTACGTCTAGTCCATGGCATTATTTTCTTTCTCTCTCTTTTTTCCCTGTGATTGCATATGCAACCTTTTAGAAGCATTTCCAAGACGTGTATCAAGGAAGGTTTATTTGAGTGACTTGAAACTAACTACAGCTGTGAAAATTAGAAAAACATGAAGTGTTTTGTAGGGACATGTCACCGTTTCGATGTCTCCGGAGCGGAGGAGAGCTGTCTGGAAGTCTGATGAGTTATGACAGGATACGGTAAACCTATCTGTTTTAACGGCTGCGTCTTGCTTTACAGCTGAGAAAAGGGCCAGATCCCTTGTGCTTTTGGAAGAGGTGTGATGAAAGTAGGAGCAGCCCACTTATCACATTACCTTAAACAAGCCTGTCGACTGTTGCTTCCAGCTGGCAAGCAAACGCGACAAGGCAGCAGCTATTGTGCCACTGGCAGGCTACTGTTCCCGCTGCCAATATCAGGTGATTCAGAGATATTATTTTATCCCATGTCGGAGCGCAGGGTTACATTTGTGACTTTTATGCACTAGGAGAGGAAGAAAGCTTCAAGAATAGCTTATTGTTGTCAGTTTGTATCTCAGCATTTGTTTGGCAGCTGCTGGCCCGTCTGGCAGATGCGAACAGAGGCTGGAAAGGAATCCGCACCTCTGCAACACCTGCAGAGAGGGCAGACTGGCTCACATCCACCCTTCCCTGTCAATAGAGCAGCGGCGGTGCCGTAACCCTACTCTTTTTTTTGCAGTCCCTCAATGCAACCCGCAGTCCAGAGCGTGCTGATCAAACACAATAACCAGAAACATCCTTCTCACGGACGGAGTTGCGAGACACAACGTGAGCTCTGCAGCTGACACACACAGAAGCTTAAGCGCTGAAAGCAGGGCAGTTTCGGTCGCAACGGAGTTACTACTGTGATTTCACCTCATGACTTCACATCATTTGGAATTTATGGTTTACACAGGGTGAAACTTGATGGCTGCTAGGGGATGTTATCATGCTTGAATAAGTCCAAGTAATGCTTTAATCCTAGCTATTAGCCTTGTCTGTATTATTCAAGGGCCAACGTTTATACGGCAAATTCTGACTTGCAGTTCAGCCTGAATTAAAATGTCTGAGGTTTATGGCACCCTGGACCTGTTTCAAGCACTTAAAAATATGTAACAACCTTATTCAGGGCAACAGAGCCATGAATCTGTCAGCTCCACAGTGAATGCCAGCTTCCCGAAGGTCACATGCTGGGTATTAATAGCCAGACACTAATGTCAGAAGCCACAACTGTCCTCAACACCTGTGCAATATAATGTTAATTAAAAACAAGATGGAGCCTAGTTCAACATTTCACTGGGTAAATCGTCCTCTTTGGTTACAAAGGTCAACGCGTTTTTTTTACTCCACCAACATGAGGAAATCCAAGAAATGACTAAAACTTTCACAATGTCAGTCAAGCTTAAAAATAAGATGCACTATTTGCCATTCATTAAAGCCCGGTGCTCATTCATCACACCACTGGGTGGTTGCTAAGGCACTGCTAAACAGTTGCTAAGGGGTTGTTTTGTGTTGCTATGTGGTTGCTAGGGTGTTCTGGGTGGTTGTCAGGGTGCTGGTTTTCAGTGTTGCTGCTAGAATGTTCTGGATGGTTGTTCTGTTGTTATGCGGCCTCTAGGGTGCTCTGCAGTTCCTTACTGGTCCAAAGCAAGGAAATAAATGAATAAACAAACAAATAAATAATTAAATAACGTTTTATTTAGTAATTTATTTTTCCTAATTAAAAACAAAACAAAACTCAAAAATCAATGTGTTTCTTATTTTACTTTGTAATTGTTTCTGAAGTTTATTAGCAATTTCTAAGTGAAAATTATTTATATACCAATCTACATCTAACAAGATTTTGTGCATTTTTTTTTTTAAGGGTAAGGAAAAATAGACCAAAAAAGAACAATTCTTACCTTAGACAATTTTAGCTTAAATAATTAAATAACGTTTTATTTAGTAATTTATTTTTCCTAATTAAAAACAAAACAAAACTCAAAAATCAATGTGTTTCTTATTTTACTTTGTAATTGTTTCTGAAGTTTATTAGCAATTTCTAAGTGAAAATTATTTATATACCAATCTACATCTAACAAGATTTTGTGCATTTTTTTTTTTTAAGGGTAAGGAAAAATAGACCAAAAAAGAACAATTCTTACCTTAGACAATTTTAGCTTTTTTTTCTTAGTAATTCTTATCTTAATTAGTAATTGCTTATTTTCTTCCCAACACAATTATATAAACACCCATTGAAATTAGAGATATGAAGAAGCAAAAATGCTTTTTACCCCAACTGGCATATTTTAAGCATCTAATTCTAAAATGACTTGGTGCAGTTTATGCATATACACTGCATATATTCAACTTAGTCTCAACTAATTAAACTAATTTTAAACTAAATAAAGTAAACTTTGTGTAAAGGTGTTTTACACATTACTGGAAAACAAGACAAAATCACTCATTTGACTCTTTGAGCTGAACATTTGACGTATCTTTCATGTACATGCACTAATGGTGTAGGATGAGTTATGCAGCCTATTTTAATAGTGTGAGTTTTGAGGTTTTGAAAGGGGTCTTTCTCTCCCCTCAATCTCTTTCTCGGTCTCTTCTAAGTAAGGGATGAATGTGGTGTGAGTATCACTTGACCCCGCTGACCTGCAGGTGACTCCAGAGGCACACAGCTCTGATGGCTCAGAGATTCTCTCCTTTCACAGTGAATGAGGACAATGGGTCTCCCTCTCACAGGCCATTCAGCAGTGTGGAGGGCTGCTGGATTAAGAATTCACAGTGAATAATGAACACTATTAACCCTAACAGTCCCAAACATACACACCATACTCATAAATACTGTATTTGTATGTGCTATGTTTCTTTTAGAGTGCAATGCTTATTATAGAGTCGTTAGCTTAGCAACATGCTAATGCCGAATTCTATTTAAATCAAAAGTAAGTCTCTGGTGCACCTTAAAAATGCATAAAAAATACATGCAGTTTTCTTTTTCTGCATTTAAGTATTTAATTTAAAAACAGGGCAATCATGTATGTTTTTAAAAGGCTAATAGAGCACTGCAGTCATCATGACATTTTTGAATGGCAAAACTTTTTGTCCCTCGACAAAAACCCAATGGGATTTTTTCATTGGTTCTTGGATTAAATAAATAAATAAATAAATAAAGCTCTAAACCAACAAAAGTTTATGATTCCTATATGTTTTGTTCATCATAATAATCTACACAAATGAACACAATTTTTACAATCATATAGTAAACAGCTATACATAGGCTGTAAAAAACACTTTCCTGGAAAGTTTGAGGGAGAAAAAAAAAATCACAAGGGTGCATTACTGATTTTTTTTGTTTAAGCTTGTGTTAAACACAGACATCGGCTGTTTCTCAATATGCGTTCTTTAGCGATCATGCGTCCTTGTGTTCTTGCTCTACGTCATCAATAACCGTCGAAGTTCAGTTCCAATTCTCAAGAACGCAAGTACAGAGGACGCATGAAAGTTCCTGGATGTGTTCTTGATATCGAGGATGCATCGAGTGCAGACTTGAGCGAATCGAGCCATTAGAAATCCCAGAAGACGCTGCGGGCGGCCGGTGTACGGAAGCCTGCAAGCTATAAACTCGCTCTCGCAAATACTTGATGGTAGAAAGTAAACATTATCGTTTTGTTTGCTTCATTTTAATAAAGATATAAGACCCGGAGAAAGTCTGCTGTATTTTTTATTGGCATATTAAAATGAATCTTAACATAGTCATAGTCAGGGGCGTCATGCACTCATTATTTTTGAGGGGGCACGAGTTGGGGGGTCGTCATGTGACACACAGCAGCTACAACAGCACTTAGCCTGTTTTATTTATTTATTCCTTTTTATTCGAAACATTCCCAAACGCATTAACTGAATTATCATAAAATATCTTGATTCTCAGATTATGTTGATCTGTAGTGGGGAATGGTCAAAGTAACCTAATAATGTAATCTATTAATATGCATAAAAAACCTGTCTGTTTACTTAATTAACAGATATGGGTGTCATGCATAACATTTATAATAGGACTGAGTTTATATTTAATGTGAATTTAACATTGAAAGTTAATGTGAATAAAAACATTGCAATTTAGGCTACTAATCATAACACTTTCGTTGTACAAAAAGAGAGCAAAAACATTTACAATATCAAAGAACATTTTCACTGAGAGTCTAGTTCGAGCACTCTCAAAAACTCCCATTAAAATCACTGAAGCTGTTTACACTATGAAATTAATTTCTTACAGATTTGTACACACATTTGCAGTTTGTTGTTTCTGATGAGAGAATTCGCCAGAAAGAGGTATTCAGTTAGCGAGCGAGTGAAGAAAACACCAGCATTTTAGCGATGAATCTGAACACCTCTGATTGGCCATTGCATTCATAAGCTCAACAGCATCGTGTGTGATTGGTTATAATGCGCAGTGCTGTAAAAACGCGCCTGTCTCTGGCTCAGCGCCAGCCAGCGAACGCAGATTTCAATTTAGCACCTGATGATATGACGTGCTGAACGTTCTAATCACATCGGTGTCATTGTATTAAATATAGAAAATATTAATCTGCTATTTTTTTGTCTTTTGGAAACTGCATTCAAAATCCACTTGGCTCAAAAATATGAGGGGGCACGTGCCCCCTCACTTTGAATGGGCATGACACCTCTGGTCATAGTTAAACATATAATGCTGTAAAATAAAACGATATACAATTATATGAAAATAATATCTATAATAGTATGAAATGTTTTAATAAGTTATAACATTTGTTTGTAATGTTATGTTATATTTATTGTTCATTGGCCACTGCTTGTGACTATGCGGTCAGTTAAGCAAGAACGAAGCACATCTCAATTCTCATAAGGATGCGTTCTGTGTTCTCGCGTCCTTCCGAGTTCGTTCTGCCAAGGAAGCTTGACAAGACCGGTCTCCACAAGAACGCAAGTCCGTTCTTTGCGTTCTTGGAATTGAGAAACAGCCATCGTTTAAACAAAAACCCATTGACTTTAGACGATGGAACCAGAAATGCTAACATGCTAACTCATTTCCGAGTTTTGGCCAACAATCCATCATACCTTCAGCAATAGCTGCTACATGCTAATTCTAATTGGAAGAAGGTGGTTAGATAAACATAAAATATGCAAATTAATACTAGCGAGCATTTCATTGGGCAAAATGGGATATGCCCCAGAGTGCAAGTTATTGTTTAAAAGTTATTTTTAACTTTTAGGCGTACACAAGTTTAACAATGACTAGTAATGGACTAAAATCCACAATTTTTGTCCTGGGCTCTTTGAAAATTAGACTTTTGTGGTTTAAAGGGCTGCTATTTCAGCAACACAGAAGAAGTTGCCTATGTAGAGTGCTTTAAAGCAGTCTTTATGAGGTTCATTTTAAATTAGAATGCAGCTGCCTATGTAGCAGCTAATATTTAGAATAGAGCTACATATAAAACAGATGTCTACAACACATATGAACTTCCATTATCCAATCAGCACTGCAGTCTTTCATCAATATGTTAATGACTTGTCAGCTCTGACCCAGTGCCGATGAGAACAGAGAACTTTGATGCAGTGCACTTGTCTAGTTAATCTCACACAGGCCTTGGCTGTTTGTTCTCAAACACAGCAGATTTGAAATCTCACTCCACCACGTGCTCATGTGCGCAGATCTACCTATTAGCACAGGTTTACTCTGCCTGACCCCTCACGACAGGAATTATATACCCATCCGCCTGGCGAGGAGAAAAAGGACCGAAGCGATGCTCCTGTAGGCCTCGTGTATCGGCATGGCTCTCGACGCTGCTTCATTCACTCAGCTTTCTCATTAATCTTCTCCATCCAAATACTTAAATGACTGCTTTTATGGACACATTTACCGTTCACATACTCATTCGGTTTCAGCAGCCCGAGGCTTCTTGTACTCTGGTTCTTCACCACCCACACAGGCTGTTTATTTACTGCTGGGCTTGTTAGTAGCCATTAAACTCATCTAAAATAAAAGTCAACATTATCAAACAGTAATCCGGTTTATTCAATGGCTTGACTCGTAAATAGAGAATATTAATTGACTAATGCAATTACGTCATAAGCAGGGCGGCAGCATACATATGCAGCGCTGAGAGTGATTGATTATTTTATGGCATTCTGAGCAGCTATATTCTTGTTGGGATCTCATAAAGCACTGCTATATCTGGATATAACAATGCTGGGATGACAAGTGGGCTAACTGGAGATGGGGAAATGCGAGCTGTCTGATGGCTAACGATAAAAAAACAAAACAACAAATAGGCACCAACGCTGAGAGTATTGAACTTAAGCGCTAGATTAAAATAATCTGTACACGATGCTGTCACCAGCTGTTGAATTTCCTCCTTCCTCCTTAACATAACAGGAGGTCAAACAATATGAAGGTTATCGGCGGCCGTATCAAAATAATTTACGCTCAGGAGTGTCTCTCGCTGTCGCGCAGCGTCTTAATGATGCAACTTAATGAACACACACTAAATAACAGTGCCTCCTAGCATTGACAGCTTCAGAAATAATTGACCAATATGTTGCAGGCTGAGATACAGTGGGCTGAGAATCCAATCGTGCAGCTGACAGAATGCATTGAGCATGCCACTAAATTCTGCATTATACACAAAGAACTGGCAGGTCAGGGAGCTGACTCCTGTGAGCCATTATGTGATGCCATCAATGAGGCTAAATTACCTGCCTCTCCACAATATGCTCCAGTTAACTAATTTCCTGACAGCTCACTGTCTCACAAGAAAAGCACCAAATTTGCTAGCTGTCAGGTGCATGATGGACTATTCCTCTTTTTCATTCGCTTCCTCTTTTTGAAATGGCACTCCTCGCAGCAGCCCCTTCAGCAAGAATATGTGGAGATTCAGTGCAAATGCACAAGCAATGAAGTAAACCAGATTATAAACAAAGCCCAGAACGTGTATTAGCTGCTATTAGACACGGGCGAACGATGCCGAACGGAAAATGAGAAAGTGCAAATTACTGGCAATTTTTCCAATATTTGAAAAATTTACATACGAGGTGCGCTATAAATCACGCGATCATTACGTTTCGGCCCACAGATTCGTCGCTGTTGTTCACGTTCCCTCCCGACAGGAAAACAAAAAGCCTACAAAAGCTTCGCCTCCACAATGAGGCAGCGGAAACCGAATCCTCAGGTAGTCAAAGTTGACTTTTCCCTGCCAGAACACGAGCTCTGGTGAGCGCACAATGGCGGCGGCACTGTCGAATCCTTCCTTAAAGCGAGCCCGTATTACCAAACAATGCCGCTCGACAAAAAGAGACACCCACCAAGGAGTAGAACATTGTCTGCTTAAAGTTCACAATGCATGCCAGCGTTTGTCTGCTTCACCTTTTCTTCTTGCTCCTTTCTTCTGTGCACTGTGTGTATATGTTCCTTTACAGAGGTGCGCTATCATTATCTCAGGAATGACAGTAGGTGGAAACGCTATCTTTCATTACACAGAGCATAAATAGTGTAATCTATCAGCTCTGTCAATCAGGATGATTGATTACGGCCTGTCAGAGAGGAGAGTGACATATTAGAAAAGTTTTGTTAACAATGCCTATTGCGAGTGGGGCCTGCCACAGAGGCAAGTGATTAATGTGTTGTCAGGCTGTAATCCCACACCGCTGGCTAATGAGGCAAGAATTTATCATCTTTACAGACTGGCAGATGTCAGAAGGAAAGGAATCCAAAGTGCTGGAAACAATATACGGTTTCTTACCGGGCCTGATGTGTCTGACAAGCTTTAAAAACCACAAAGAGGCCTTGTGTAAGCAAAAACTTGAATAGGGCAACTTTCCTTTTGGCATCCTCCTCGAATTCTGCAAGTCAACGAGTATTGCTCTGAGCGAAGAGTTCCCATAACTTCAGCCCCTTTTGTCAGGCCAGTCAAAGTGCTGCTACAAAGAGCTTTTCTATTACTCCTCCATACACAACGTGTGAAATTTACGCACCTAGTTCTTGTTCACGCACAATTCTGTTAAAAACTCTAAACATGCATATATATTTATATATGCACACATGGAAAAACCTTCTTAACTCATTTAAAGTAAAATAAGAGAAGGGGAGGTGTAATGTGATTTTTAGTAGCGGTGGACTTAGAAAAGAGCTGAGTGGGAATCGGTCGCGGAGGCTTGTTTGGGTTCGACCGGCCCCTGTAATAAGAGTTCCTGCGGCCTCTTTGGCTCCAGCTCTCCTGCAGGTCTGAGATGCAGGGCCCCAACAGGGAGCCACTGACATGGGGTGAGAAAAGCTCCGAGCCCCCTAGGACAGAAAAACACTCAATCTCTGTCACTGCCACCAAGCACCGCATACAATTAGTGCTGCTCTTTAACATGCAGCACACTGCTACATGTGAATATGAAGATGTTTAAGCTAAAGTTTGTTCAAACAAAATACTTATTTTACTTAAAAAGGAAATACATAACATACAGTGGGGTCCAAAAGTCAAAATTTCAAAGTCAGTCATTACAAATTATATTATCAATATAACAATTAGAAAACTGAAGGGAAACATCTGAATTTCAGAATTTACTGTAGTTTGCTTGAATGAGTTTTTTTTTTAAAACCCTATGATCATGTTATTTGGTATGATTTCATAATCATAATATTTTTAAAATTATTTTATAATACATTTTTTTTATACTAAAAGTTTGTTTAAATAAAAATAAATAAATAAAACTGATATTAACAATCATATACACTGGAGTTTTATTTAAACACACTTTGAGTATTTAAAAAATATCCTAAACAAAATGCATTACTAAATCATGAAGAAATATTATGATTATGAAATTATATTTAAAATGAACAATATTTATGGATAATCATTTCTATACTGTATAGTCAGGAATTTAGAACTATTTGCACCAGTGTTTCCATTTAATCAAAGTTACATACATTCTCCAGAGGTATACATTTTTATCTGGGGTCCTTTAGGGCAGATCAGCTCAGTGATAAAGCGCTATCAGTATCTACTCACCCTAATGAAACACAAATTGAGTGTTACAATTGCAACATTAGCAGCACTGGCTTAATTGCATGTGTTTATAAATCACAATGACACAATTAGCATTACATGATACAATCAGATGCAGGATTATTTTAAATATGCCTAATGATCTGGCTCTATCTCTATCTCCAAACGCTAACTCTGGCGCGGTCCTGAGCGGCAACACGCACGCATGCTGAGGTCTTTCAGAATAAGCCATCTGTGTTTAATTAGCCTGGCAACATCTTACAATCATCAGAGGAAAACTGAAAAGTTAAACTGTAATTAAACTATGAGTGCTGGCGCTGTGGGACATGCTTGTCTGTGTCTCTGTAATTGCAAAAACATCACTGAATAAGTGTTGGAACTTAAAAAAAACAACAGCTCACTTAGTAGCGCTAGCAGAACCACTCTGTCCACTTCCACACTAACAGTGGAAGCACAAAGGGCATCCGTCAACTAGAGAAATCCCAGCTCGTCATCTTTAGTTCCTTATTACTCTCACTTGGCCAGGCCCTGAGTAAATCGGAAAAAAAAAAAAAAAAAAATGTAACATTGCTTTTTCAGGCTGTTTTTCATTGCAACATTCAGGCTGTTTGACACAAAGTGACCAACCACAATTTGTATTGTTTTAATGTGCCATTTGAGGCTGGTTTATCTGTAATAGACTATACTACAATAACGGATTGGCATGAAAAAAAATAAATGTTAGCCAGATAAATAAGTAATGTCATGTTTTCTGTCTTGACAGCATCTAAGCTTAATACTGTCATTTTTACAACTATAGATTAGTCATATCTCATAGCAGTTGCGCAAACGCAAGGGACAGATGGGCCGTTCTCTATTAAGCAATGCAAATGGGAAACATCATTGTGGCTGTTCAAACAAAACTCCTCAAAAACATCTGCTTATTTTCAGGCCAAAATATGCAATATATCACTCGTGTAATAAGAGTGACGTGACATTGAGGTCATCCGCCCCTATCTCTCGGCTTTGTACAGGGTCATAAATCAATCGTGCAGCTATTACTAACAATTAACTGTGCTTTAAAGTTTTACAGCCTGTTTATGATGTGCAATGTCATGTGATTTATGTGGACACAATGAGTCACTGGCTCTAATTGCGGCTGTTTTTGCGGACTGTGCCCTCACGGCGACCTCCCAAAAACTCCAGCTGCCAGAGCACTTTCAGCGGCCCGGTCCCCCTGCGGTCCAAACACTTCACTGCTGGACACCACGGGCCAGAAGGAAAAATGCGTCCCAGCCCTTGTCCCTCAGGACAGATGAGGGGAAATCCAAACTGTGTTTTCTGACACATGGGGGAGACAGTGTTCTCATAGCTACGCTCTTCCCACACATGAAGCACAGGGATCGTAAAAACGATGATAGACAGAGACAGTGACTTTTACCAATGCTGCAGTGACTTGATGCCATGTTTACGTTAATATTCCTCTTTTTACTCTTCTACTAATAATAACAAACCGTAGAAAATAATTCAAATGATTAATATTAATACATATAAAATATTTAAATAAAACAAAATATTAAAACAAAATTACTAATGGTACTACTACTACTACTACTAATTATTATTATAACTATAATTAAAATTAATTTTAATTAAAACATTTTTTTTAATATGCAATGATTAATCACAACAACAATCCAAAATATTTATAAATAATAATTAATATATATATTATTATTACCACCACCAAAAAAATATTGTACAACTTTATCTTATAATATGATCAAAAAAGTATATTATAAAAAATAAATAATTGTCCAGTCTTTAATTTATGAATGATTGACAAACAGTCACACTTTATTTTCAATTCTCACAATTAACTATGACTTGTCTCATTGAACTCCTAATTTGCTGCCTATTAATAGCTAAGATAGTTGTTAAGTGTCCTGGGATCAGAAAATCCTAGATTTATTGGATCTGTACACATAGCAAAAACAAAACAAACATGCACACACAGGCTGCAAACCTGCTTAAGTGCACAAAGAAACAGCTGCAAGTTCTCGTACAGTTGTGGTTGGTTTAATTTAACACAGTGTTGATGACAATGCATGCAGTAAAACTACCTGTTATCTTTGTGGATCAGCTTAACTGAATCACACAACTCAAGATACCCTTCACAAGTTAGTTTCAGAGACACAAAAAATTAATTAAGGTTTTCTTGTAGAGGATGTCAGTAACGACTGTTTCCAAGCAATTTGTTTGACCAAATTGCACTTCCCATTGCAACAATATTTTTTATAAGTGTCTTCGAGGAAAGATTCATCCATAAAATGATTCAGCAAACACTGAAGGTACATTGGCGCTCAGTTCTACAGCCTGCTGTTTATTATGTTTAAATGCTTCAGGGAAGTCATAATTCTCACATAGAGAGATGAATTTGGCATCACGCTGCAAGAGGGATGATCCAGAAAGAAAAAGAGAAGCACTCTACCCATCTCGCTTTCTACAGAGCATGCAAACTGAAAAACACAATAATCACAAGCTATCAGGCAGCTCCACTGAGGTGGTCTGTCTTAGTTTGGCTTTTTTATTTTGCTGTCTTGATAAGAACTCTGATGAGAGGCAGATTAATATGAAAAATGCAGAGAGCAGATCGACCTCATAACTTTCCTGGCTCTGCCAACATGGATTACGGAGAGCCGAGTTTGTGTGACTAGAACTGATGGGACTCAGCACTGACTCGAACTCCTCCAGTTGGGCCGTCTGTTTTTCATTACCCAGGAGAAGGATGTGGGAGAAATTGTGTATCATGGTGAGCAAATCAAGTCAAATGCTTCATCCAAGCATAATCTAGCTGACATTTCAGAACCATTATATTCTTATGTAGCTACCAAACGTTGTTGTGAAGCAGCTACTTCTAAGAAAAAAGTTGAAATGTTTAATTATTTATTATTTTTGCTGAAAAATGTACAAAAGAGCTTCTAAAATAGGTTACCAAAGCTGTCAGTTTTTGTAGACATGGCTAGTTAAAGTGTACGATTTAATGTTATGAAGGGTTTTCTGTACTTCAAGTAGCGTAAATGTAACCACAACTTCTTTTTTTTTTTGGTCTGTGTGTGGTTTCACAGCATCACATTCCATGACCTCTGAGTCAGATTATGGCATTCC
>NW_015557179.1:1243664-1256965 GCF_001515605.1 Sinocyclocheilus anshuiensis | reverse complement strand
AAAAGTATAGCTTAAGGCTTTTCACTTTCCTTCTCTTAACCGTGGCTTTGAGAAAGGAGATGGAAAAAAAAATCCTAAATACCCTTTCTGAATTTCCTTGTTTACTGCAGGTAGTTGTTTATCCCTCTCCTTTTTCTATCTCTCTCTCTCTCTCAAAGCTGGTAAGATCACTCCATTTCACCACTCTAGAAACCCAATAAAACACAGGCCCAATTATGCTGTCCTCATAACTACAGCTCACAAACGACCTCCCTCCCTTCCAGCACACATCAGCCATGCAGAGACACCAGACAACAACAGCGAGACAGCTCATTTTCAACCACTTACATTAATATATAGTTGTAGGACCACCAGTGCATGGTGGAAGGGGAAAAAATCAATGCAGAAGAGAAAGAGATTTGCAACAGGCTGTAATAAATGTCACCTTGCGCTAAATTGCAAAGACGCTAAACATTTCAACACATTCAGTAAGTTCAGCGTCACTTTGGGAGACAATAAAGTGAAAACTCTTTGAACTTGATAAGAGCAATTTCTGTCCAGCTATTTACACTTTGGATACATTTTGAGACTCTAACAAAAAGTTAAAAAGTTTCAATGTTATGGTATTCAAATTCCTTGGACTTTTATAAACACCTTGTGGTGTATCAGTGTACCCAACAGAAAGGCAGATTAAAATATGGCCTTTAAACATTAAATCAAATATTCATTAAAAAAGCAATATACAGTATATAATAATTTTTTTCCTGTGACTTAAAACAAGAAAAAAAATTCCTGTAATTGTAATTCAAGAGGAAATTCAGAGCAGCAGGTGCTACACAGCCAAGAAAAGCACAAACATTTCATGAACTTTTATGAATGTTATCATATATATATATATAAATATATATGTATATATAAATATAACCCATTAAATGTAAATGTGGACGAAATGTGGCACAAATTCAGAACAAGCTGTTTTTGCAACTTGATTTCAATAAATGCTCTTTGTGGAATGAGATCAATCTTTTCATAAAATAACGTTTTATATTTCATATAAAAAGAAAATAAACAAAAATAAACAATTAAACAATCCTATTGAGTATGCAAAGAAAAATAAAGCACATTAACCATCATATTAAATTTAATTTTACAGGTAAAACTTGAAATTAATTGTTTCATAAATCTTCAATAATCATTTACATCTATGTATGTCTTTTAACACTCTATAACATAGCACACTCACACAGTCACACTAGCATATATTAATAAATAAAGCATAAATATTCATATATTTCTTTCTTTCTGTAAACATGCAAAACTGAAAAGACAGAGGAAACAGTGGGTAAGACCTAAGAGACAGGCATAGATGAGACATTCAAAGACTACCACAATGCTACAACAGCAAGCTGTCGGTACAGGACTCCAGTTTGATGGGAAATTTGGAAAGCAGGAAGAGCTAATTACAGTCTGCTGTAACAATGTTAACGCCAGCATGTCTTTAAACGTAAGACACCCCACTGGATGAAGAATAAAAGCAAACACAAATAACTAATTATGCCATCATCTTCTCGCTCGTCGCTGGCGCTCATTAATTGGTGACCTGCACTATTGGTCAGTAGACAATCGGCATGATGATGAAGCCAATTAGAGACAGAGAGTACACATGCCCCACAGAACTTGTTATGGCTGCCACATCATGTCTCATCTAAATCAAAACAAATGCTAGGCTAACGTTGGCGTGACAGCTGCGCCAGGCACAGACATTGGACATTAGAGCACGGCCAACTTTCTCGCTCTCACTAGGCCTCTACAATAGCAGTTATTGTGGAGAGGACAGAAGCCTTGCAGCATTACAGCAGAGTCTGTTTAATCTGCTCAAGTGTCTGACAGTGGACAGGTCAGAGATATTCTTGTCTTTTTACTGTAGACTTTCAGACTTTAGAAACTTTAACACTGTACAATCAGGTTTACCTTCTTAACATTTATCAGGTACAATGAGCTAACAATGAATTTAAGTCAATCTAAGTCAATATTAATTTCTACATATATTTGTTAACATTAGTTATCTACATGAACATAAACAATTAAAATACTTATAAAGCATTTTTTTATCTTAATTTCAACATTTGCTAATATTATATATGCTAATATAATTAATGCATAAACACACTTTAACTAATGGGACCTTATTTTAAAGTGTTACCTACATTTTCAACAAGTTGTATTTCAAGTTTGATAAATTAATATGAATTTAATATGAATTATTAACAGTATATTTATATATTGCCATTAACCTTTTGAATGACACATGCTGTACAAGTAATTTTAGTTCATGAGTTAGTTCACTTAATGTTAATGAACTGAATTTAACTGTAAAGTTAACTGAAGCGTTACTCACAATGTGGAAAATTGTCTCGCTACACAATATTGAACATATTATACAAACAAAGTCATAAAAAATACAATTATATTAAAAAATAATAATAATAAGATACACAACTGTGACATGTTAGCAGTACTGGGCAGTAACTGATTGCATGTAATCTGGATTACCTGTAAGTAATCAGATTCCAAAAATTAAGTACTTGTAATTATAAGGCCCCGTCCACACGGAGACGCGTTTAGCTGTACATGCATAAATTTTGTATCTTATAGGCGTTTCGTCCAGATGGATCCGGCATTTTGGGAGAGTGAAACCGATATTTTTTGAAACCGGGTCCCAGAGTGGATAAATCTGAAAACGCCTTGTATTTTCGTGTGGACAGCGAATCCGTATATTTTCTGAAACGATGACGTCATCAGCCCACGTCTCGCCCCTAGTCAGACACTGCTACGTCAACACTGAACGATTGTCTGTTTATTAACTAACATTAACACAGATTGTTCCATGTTCGTTTGTATACCGCGCGCAAGGTTTATGCGCACAGTTCAAGTCTTCTTCTCCATTTTTAGTGTATCTCTGTGGCAGAATTACAGCGCCACATGTTGGTCTGGCATGTATACTACAGCGTTTTGTGTCAGTTTCGTGGTTTCGTTTGGACGCAGATATTTCTTGAGACGAGGAGAAAAAAAAAGATTGGATAGGGAAAGCTCTGGCTTTGTGTGGACGTAGCCTAAGAGTATATTACATACTAAAAAGGGCATAATCAGATTACAGTTACACATTTATGGATTACTTGATTACATATGACAGTAAAGGCGGGCGTACAGGGTGCGATTCTGAAGGTCGGAACGTCGCGAGCTCTGGCACGTCACGATTGAGTTTATCCGAAAATCGTACGGAGGCAGTCACACACGACACGAATTTACTACGATTTTACAAACTCTGACGTAAGCATTATGTTTCGCGCCATTCATAAAAATATGGATTCTGAGGATGAAATAGTTTTCTTTGTGGCAGGCGGTTTGTGACGTCCAAAAAAAAAAACAAAGACAAAGGACATGGCAAAGAGAATGGCTGAAAAGCAGAGAAAAGCACAGACTAAAGGACATGGCAAAGAGAATGGCTGAAAAGCAGAGAAAAGCATGGACTTTCTGTTCTTCATAAAGAACTCGAGGGAGTAGCCTAGGCCATTTCTGAATTTCTGCTCGTTTTGCCGGAAATACAACAGGCATATTCATTCATAAAGCTGAACAGCAAATTTGGCACATTCAGAATAACAAATAAAAAATAGAACTGTATAATTAAACTAAAATTATTATAGACTATATGGTTTTTGTCATCTTCTGATTGGTCAACTTCAGATGGATCGCCAAATCGTCTCGTTCAACCGCACATACGCCACGCATTTAAACCGACAGCATCCGATTTTTTTTGACATGTTTGAAAATTATCGGGAGGACGGGAGGTGCTCGTAACGTCTCGGATCGGCCCGTAATTCTTCTCACATGGTACGAGCCGCGACCAAGCGAGCATCTGCGATTTTCTCCCGAGAGAAAAAAATCGCCTGCGAGCTGGTACGACAGCAAAAATCGCACCGTGTACGCCCGCCTTAAATCATTCATAATTTATTGATTCTCCCCAATTATTATTTTTTTCTCTTCTAAATAATCCTTTCTAAAAATCCTACTGTCATACATTTAACTATATTCACAAAAGTTGTGTAAATAACACCTCTATTAGATCATGTATAAAACAAATAATGATCTAAGTTTTTTTTTTTTATATAAAATATTTACTTGAAATATCATCATTTTATGATGCTGATATTAAAAATGGAATATATTTTCTTTACCTTTTTTTCCCCAATGTGGTACATTTATGGTCAGTTTAAAACATGTTTGATAAAAAAAGTAATTAAAAGTAATCTAAAAAGTACTCAGAATACATTACCTAAAATCAGTAACCTAGATTACGTTACTAACTACAGTTTTCCTCATGTAATCTGTAATCAGTAACAGACTACAATTTTTAAGTAATCTACCCAGCTCTGCATGTTAGGAATTATTTGTAATATGTTTAGATGTTCATGGGTCTAGATACAGAAAAAAGCTAAACATGATGCACTGGTTAAAATGCACATTTGCATGTGTACGTAAACCAAAACTTTAAAATACTGCACACACAAGTTCTGTGTGAACATCCTCTAAATCTACCTCAGACAGAGCGACAAACTCAATTATAAAATGGATCACTGAGGACTGTAGGCCAGTGATAGGCTTGTGTTTAATTATACAAAATAAAACAATGTATTGTCATCTAATGCCCTTTCTCAGTAATGCCTATTCAATACTGCACTTGTCTGCTCTAAAAATGGTAAAATGTCAGGTTTGCATTATACAATTACCATGTTGAAAGACAGAATGCTTTGTAAAAGATTAACACGGTTTCTAAAATGTTCTGGATTACTTTGAGTAAACATTTGGATTTGATGCAAACTCTGTAAAACAATCCACAAACACTATGTTGGTTCCCAGATATTTAAAACAGTTGACTATTTCAACAGTGTGCCTGCTAAGTATTAAATGCTGGAACTGCTCAATGGTTGTGCTTAAAATGGATCTACTGTGGCATTATGTTACTGTTTTATTGGAAATTGTTTTACTTACTTCACATGTGATCATTTATTCATCTCCATCACTTTAAAAACGGCATGTCCTGAAATGTCTTGTCTTATTTGAGTGGACAGGTTGCACAACACTTTATTTTCCATTCTCCAATCCGCTTTTCTCATTTTCCAACCAACAAAATATCCTTCAAACTAAAAACATGCCTGAATGAGGTTAACTTATTGCATGGTTTTTCACTTATTCTGTCACTTTAATGCTGAAGCAAAACAAGTGACTTCAGCGTCATGCAAAAAAATGTTTGTCTGAATGTTGACTGTGATAAAATATTCTGTTCTTTCTCTTCTTTTTAAACTCTGCATCAAATTACATGAGCATCCACACCCATATTTGCTTCACTAACTCTTGGGAAGTAGTGACGATAAAGACTTGGTTCAACCACAAGCTAAATATTTTATGACTGCACAATTACATGAAATCAAATCTTACAAAAGCCTTTCCTTCATAAACTCTGGAGGAGAAGAGAATGGAGATGTGTTTGAAGACTAGGATTCCGCCTGCCTCCTTCAAACACAAGCTAGAGAGAGAAATAATTGTGTGTGCGATGGATAATTAAGCGATGGTGACTGTTGTGAACGTGAGCTGTCACTCCGATCGAGAGCGCTGTCATGGCGTGCAATGCAAGGCCATTCGGACAGGCGCTGTCCACTTTGATCTGGGCTCATGCATACAAAAAGAGGTCAGGTCGTGGTCATTAAAGAGACCCTCCTCTAAACAGCCAGGCGAGATTGAAAGGCCACGTCTTCAAAGAGCTGTGTACAAGTAACCTCTTAAGAGATTCTGACAATTTGCTACGAACAAACAATGGGAGCTAAGAAGGAGTGGGATGGATTAGCTTACGGTGCCTTAGCCTTTTAAGTTCTTATAGTCATCTGCACAGAAAGGGGAGGGTTACACAAATCATTTACAGGGTCAGGCTGTGTAGTTATCTGTCCACATTACATAAGGTAAAGATGCTTAACCGGCTACTGGGCAACACGCTAAACCACAGACAATTTTAAATATCTAAATCTGGGATGCATCTCAACTGCCTGTTGATCCTGTGTGTGTCATATGTCTCGGTCTTTCTAGTAAAATCAAAGCACTTACTTGGTCATTTTTCGGCTTGACCACCTTCATGAAAGCTCCACGTGCTTCAGCCTCTGACCGCTCTGACTGGGTCACTTTCCTGGTGTCCAGGAACTTCAGATTTGTCAGTTTATGTAGTACAAAGTACCTGCAGATTGAAAAAAAAGAAAAGAAAAGCAGATTTTACTAACCAGCTAGCATGCCAGATTACAAAATAAAAAAGTATTTTATAATATACCAAACCACATACGTAGTCATAATGTGTTGTTTATTTATTTGAGAGGAAGCAAATGTTCCTTATATAATTCAGTAATTGTAAATATTTTAAGATAATATTTCAGTAATTTGTTTTGCCTTCATAAACTGCCTCTACATTTTAGGAAGGGAACCATCCATCCATCCATCACTCAAACTAAAACTTAACCTAAACAAAGTCTATAATACTTATAATATAAAAAATATAATAATAATAAAAATATTTATAAAATATAAATATAAATAAATATAAACAATATAAAAAATCTATAATTTGAGTCTTCAAACAGAAGAAATAAAACAATAATAATAGAATAAATCACAATTTTAATGAATAAATCAATTTTAATAATGAAGAAAGGAATTGTAAATTAAATCTGCAAGGCAATCACATAAAATAAAACTTAAATGAACATTTCCTTCAAAATGCGTTAAATTAACCGCAGCAATATTTGTAAATGGGTAATTACCTTCAAAATATGTCAAAATACAGACAACATAAAAACCCCACATTGACAGAATCTGCCAAGCTGTCATTTCTGTAGCTTTACAGATATCTCTTTACACTTTCACACTGTCTCTGTCTTTCATTCAGGGAGAGAAAATGACGTGAGATAATAGCAGGAATACATAGATGACAACAGATTCTTTCACAGGCTGACTGGAATGGAGGAAGAGGCATGTCAAGACTTCAAACAGAGAGTGAGACCGAGAGAGAGAGAAAGAGAGAGACAGACAGAGAGAGAGAGAGACACTAAGTGGAGGGTGTGAACAGATGTGTATATGGGCAGTGACAGATTCCCAACCGAGCTCTCATGCAAAAGCCAGCAACAAACCCATGATGATGACAATGATGAAGGACGAAGGCGAACCCATGGTACGTGTTTATTCCTGATGGATCACAGAGAACACAATTGCAGATTGATCCTATTAAGATAAGCCTGAATCAAAAACATGCAGGGATGTGTTTTCCATTGCAACTATTCAGTTAAACTCCATTTGCATAAACACCCCAGTGTGTATCTTGTGCATTTGAACACTGCTTTCGCAAATTAGAATTTACAATAACAACAATATAGCAATCGAGATTTTCTACATATTCTGAAGAAGACAAAGTATTACTTGGCTGATGCTGGGGTGGTTGCGAGGGTGTTGCTATGATTTGTTTTGTTTTTTTTAAAGGGGTGGTTCACTGTTTTTTTTCTAGGCTTGATTGTGTTTATGGGGTGCAGTCTAACATGTGTTAATGCTTCGTTTAAAAAAAAAAAAAAACGCATTATTTTTCACATAATTTACCTTTATTCCACACCGCTCTGTCCCTTCTCTGAGAAACGCGCTGATCATTTCCTGCTTTTATGAAGCCTCGCCCTCAGAAATAGGCGATGGGCTCTGATTGGTTAGCTAGCCCAGTGTGTTGTGATTGGCTAAACCGCCTCTAGTGCGAGTCTAAACGTCCCGCCCCTCACCTCAGCGGCATGTGATCCGGTTGTATTTTAAACAGCGGCGTCGTTAATATCGCTTATCAGTTTGAGCCCGGTTGAGAAGCAGAGGATATTATCGAAGAGGATCGTTCAGAACATGTGCAAGCACGGCTTTTCATGGTAGGTGTATGTGAAAATAAGTGTATTCACTGAGGAGCTGAGCTGAATGAGAGAGAGAGAGAGAGAGAGAGAGAGAGAAGCAGAGTGTGTGCAGAGCAAGGGAACGCGAGGAACAGTATTAAGAACCTCTGCTTTAGAACATTGATTTTGAAACTTGCGAATCCATTAGAATCGTTAGAAGACAGAATCGCGATTCATATATGAATAGATTTTTACGTGCACCTCTAGTTTTCTCTTCCTCTTCTCTAAAGCAGCGCAGCATGGCCTCGCCCCCTTTGCTGCCTTTTCCCGAGGGTGGGGTTTATCTGGGTTTGTGACATCACGAACAGGGGAAGTAACTTGCTGTAGTCCCTACCAGCCATTTTTGTAGGCATTAAACTGCCAGAATTTTAAAAGACGATATCTCCGTTTGCACTGAACTTTCAGCTTCATAACTTTGCAGATATTGTTTATGCTCAAACAGCAACATTACACACTAACATTAAAAAAGTGAAATCTCAATCAACCACCCCTTTAAGAAAACATGTCAAAATGTTTTTTTTTTTTTTTAGTTAGGTCATGTATTAATGTAACTTAATATGCATTCATTGTTTATTTTATTTATTTATTTATTTTAGTTTGGTGAGAAAAAAACAAACAAACATAAAATTGACATATAAATGACATATAATTACATATGTTAATAGAAATAATTGACATAATAATACACCCACCGTGTGTGTGTGTGTGTGTGTGTGTGTTTCGTTCAGGATTCACTGATAAATAAAAAGTTAAAAAAGAACAACCTTTATTCAAAACTGAAATATTTTGTAACAATATAAGTATTTGCTATCACTTTTTTATTAAATTTAATTTAATATTAATTAATTTTTATTTTTATTAATTGCTACAAAAATTATTAATTTCTTTAAGAAAAAAGACAGAAAGAACTTTGATAATTAATCAGCATAATGGTTTCTGAAGAATCATGTCACACTGAAGACTGGAGTAATGAAAATTCAGCTTTACTATCCCAGGAATAAAATACATTTTGAATATATAAAAATAGAAAAAAAGCTGGTTTAAATTGTAAATAATATTTCACAATATTACTTGTATTTTTGATCAAATAAATGCAACCTTGGCGAGCATAAGAGACTTCTTTCAAAAACACTGAAAATCTCTCTCTCTTTCCCTCTCTCTCTCTCTATATATACTTAAAAGTTATTTTGTTTAAATCCCTAACTCTAACCATGTGCAAAAGTAAGAGTCATACTTGCCTTAGCAAAACAGCTATTAACTTTATGTAACAAATTCCTCTGGAGTGACTGGGAGCAGTGTGGTGTGGGTATGCTTTGTTTACTGTTATGATTCAATTACAAACAAACATAATAACAGCGACTGTTAGCGGGAAATACGCAGGTGTTTTCCTGATGATTGTGAAAGTGTTTGTGCTGATCTAACAGATGGTTGGAGCAGCTCTGCAGCAAGTGTTGTTTAAAGCACCCCAGGCAAAACTGATCTTCAGCAAACACAGATATTTAAGCCCACACACGTCATGATGTCAAGAGACAAACATGCAATCACAGACAGCATGGGCTGGAGAGCATTCCAGAGAGACAGGACATACATCCTTTACCGCAGAAGGCTGTCGCTGTGTCGAGAGCAGTACATCTTCAGCTAAAGGGAGAAATGAAAAAACCTTCTCGAGCCCCAGAAGTAAACAATGATGAATGAGCCGAGTGTACTTACGCCTGTTCATTTCATTTGACTAATTGAAAGAGCACAAAGAGGCATGCTATATTTCAGCGTGTTATGAAGCGGGTTGCATTTTATTTTATTTTTTTTCTTAGGGCGCAGTCTGAGAAGTGCATAGCCCAAGGCCAGTCCTACTATGACCTGAGAGCTTGCCTAACCCTGTCAGACATAAAATCTGCATTATGCTCAAATTGATGTATTACTATGTGACACATTATGAATATTACATCACAAATGCACAGCTGCTGTCAGTCAGGGAAAGAATGGTCGTCCTCTGCACCAAGTGAAGCATGGGAGACATTGCGCGAGAGTGGCGCCTATTGGGTTCATCTGTATAGTAAATGATTCATACTGAACACAGTGTCAAGAAAAATGCACTTAGGCCTAAGGTAGACAAAAGAATGTGTTTCTCCCTCCCTTCTTCCCACCGCTGGGTTTCATGTTGAAAACCTGACAAATAGTGATAACATACACTCTAAAATATGTTGGGTTATTTTTTTCTACCCAACCGCTGGGTTAAGCCTGTTGGGTCATTTTATTGGGTTATTTTCTCAGTGTTGGGTAGTTTTTTGTGTAACCCAGCCGCTGGGTTACCAGTTGGGTCAATTTTAGTGACAGTTGACACAGTGAACCTCTCCCCCTCCTCGACGCCTCAACTCTACCTTCGCGGGCATTTTGAATCGCCTCAGGAGTCATCGTTTTTCAGCGAGGACAGCTGTTATTCGGAGAAAAAAAAGGTATGTTTGTGTGTTTTTTTATCTATAAAACTATTACTGCACACCAGAAAATGCAAAAGTATGCAAAATAAGGCGGTTCACTTGACATTAACAGTTTTAAAAAGTAACTCCTTGCTTCGTTAGCTTTGTTTTGCTAGTATGTAGGCCCATTTTGTAATACAGCTTTTTCATGCCTTTTAAATAAATCAAACGTCTCCTTTGGCCAACATTTCCTCTGAAATATGTGACTTATGTGAGACATTTAGTTGGTTTAAGGTCGATATATAGACACATGACGCGAGTGTCGTGTCATAAAGCAAACATATATATATATATATATATATATGCATGCGCGACGCGTGTTTGTTTTATGACACGACACTCGATCGCGTCAGGTGTCCATAAACTATCGACTTTTGTTCAAAATTAGTGAGTACATCATGAGTCCATCTTCCAAACCGTGTTTGTCCTGTCCTGAAACACTAGGGTGAGTAACGTTACAATAAGTGTTTATATTCTGACTAATGTTACTTTACATCTGTTGGACTGGGGAGTAACCTAACGTTACTTACAGCACTGGTCATATCCATAAATAGAGAGAAGTAGCAGTCATGGCTTGTTTAATGTCTTAAGACGTTGAGACGTGGCTTTATATAAAGCATATGAGTGAGTTCATGCGTGACATATCTGCAATCTTAGAAGGTGCACTTACGTGCAAATTTAAAACCATAGTCATATAGTTCTATAGCACGAAAAATTTAAATATAGCAAAGTTATGTTTTATTAATTAACTAAATGAAGGCAATGTATATGTCTGTTGAATAATCAGTTTTTTTCTGTGTAAAGTAATTAAATATTTGCCGAAACAAATGAAATCTGTTCAAAATATAGTTTGTCAGACAATAATAATAATAATGTTTGCCTCTTGAATATTAAATGTTCCTGTTTAGTGAAAGAGATTTGATTATGCAGCAATAAACTAGCCAGTATGTCTTAATGCATGTGTTTTTGACCTTTGATAATTGAAAACATGATCAAAACAAACATGTTTTAATGATAAAAGTTCAAATAAGTGAGCAAATTAAAAATATCCGTATCGGGCAAAAAATTCTTATTGGTGTATCCCACCAGAATAATAATGGATAATTTTGTACAGGAGAAGCTGAAAGAATGGAACTTGGATGTCCTGATACCAAGCTTTAAAGGTAAACTTTATTTAGGTAAAATGAAAATGCACCTCTCTATATGTTCATTATAACCTATTGTGCTCTGGGTAAGCCAGTTTTCTTACATTCTTCTCTTCTTGCCTTTTTTCTGCTCTTTCTCTGTACAGATGAACAAATTGATGAAGAAACCCTCCTGCTGCTTGATGAAAAATCACTTGAAGCAATGACACCAAAGATAGGCCTACGACTGAAATTTAAAAAGCACCCGAGAGAGCTGCTTGTTGTGAGTGAAGAAATGCACATTTAAGATGGGATGTATCTGCTTTAAGTGCAAAAAGACTTGGGGCCAATGTGCGTTTTTTGTTTTCTCATCTAAGGAGAATGTATAATGTATATAGTTCATCAAGTTATTTTGAGTGTGGCCAAGCCGGGTGTCACTGGACATTTAATTACAGCAGATCATTTAAGAGACATCTGCTTCAGCACCAAGTAGAGGCCAAAATTAGTTTGCCTGTACTGCTCTGGAACTTAATAGTCTTAAAAAGAACTTGTAAAACCTATGAAATGGGTTAAACACTTTCAATAAAGGCTGAAGATAGAGCATTGCCTTTTAAGTTTTAGTCTTTGCAACTTTACAGATCTTCTTTATGCACCAAGAGCTTGTAACACTCCAAAGAGAAAGGAAGAATTGAAATTGCATCATATGACCCCTTTAAAAGAAATGGAGAGTGAACTTATTGAAAATGATTTATGATCAATACTTTTGTCTTCTGTGAAATATGTAAATAATATGAAACTTCTGAAGGGTAGTACTAAATGAAAAAATATGATCTTTAAACAACACAACACAACATCCTAAACTCAACAAACACAACAAAAAAAAGTTGTGGACTATCCAGGCAACAACAACAAGGTAAGTTCACTTACATGTTTAATGGGATGTTCAATAAAGACATGAAAGCTGTATCAGCTGTAATTACCTACTTGCATCCAAATCACAGCTGTGCTAATATAGACTGATATTGTGTGGCTACTTGTCACTATGTAATGTCACTATGTAATGCAAAAAAAAAAAAAAAGATTGAAATAGTATACATCATAATTATAAATAGGCCTATATTGAATCACATTTATTAGCATCATCATTGAAAATAATTAGAATTACAAAAAAAGTCCAAAAGCAAAATATACAGACAAAGTAATACAAAATAAGCCCAATTAATCATTCTCATTTATCAGTGTGTAAATTTACAGTAATAAGAAATCGCCTTACCAACCGAGCAATTCATGCTAATCCAATCATTTAATCATCATATCATGTAATAATTTTTTTTATTCATTATTTTTTAAATTAATTTTAATTAATTCAAAGTTTTAATTGATTGACAGCTCTAGTCACAATCCAAAAAAACTTAATGATTCTAAAAATACACTGTGAAAAATAATTTTTCAACTGTTAATAAAACTAAAACCAGAATGTGTTTTACAGGAAAATACTATTTCAGTCTTTCTACTTCAAAATCCCATGTTTAATTCAATGTGTTGCTTGCCGTTTACTTCTAAATTTACTAGAAAATAGTTTAAAAGTAAATCCAAATTTTATTTTAGTGTAAGCTTTATTTTCTATACATTTTACTATTTCTGTCAGGACCACTATCGTCAAAGATGATTGACAATTAGCATACAGTTTGGATTGGCGGTATGGTTCTGTT
>NW_015557179.1:1217032-1241845 GCF_001515605.1 Sinocyclocheilus anshuiensis | reverse complement strand
CAGAGGCCGGGGGCTAGCGTGAGGAACGGCCGGAGGGTTAGAGTGAGCAGAGGCGGCGGGCTTGAGAACGGCGCGACTGGCGATTTCGACGAAGGAGCGTCCGGAAGGACATGTGACGACTCCGGGCTGGACTCCTGGACTCATTACTTTTGTCTTCTGTGAAATATGTAAATAATATGAAACTTCTGAAGGGTAGTACTAAATGAAAAAATATGATCTTTAAACAACACAACACAACATCCTAAACTCAACAAACACAACAAAAAAAAGTTGTGGACTATCCAGGCAACAACAACAAGGTAAGTTCACTTACATGTTTAATGGGATGTTCAATAAAGACATGAAAGCTGTATCAGCTGTAATTACCTACTTGCATCCAAATCACAGCTGTGCTAATATAGACTGATATTGTGTGGCTACTTGTCACTTGAAAAAAAAAAAAAAAAAGATTGATAAAGGCATGTTATGTTGTAAATTAATAACATAATGCCACTGGGAGACCACAAACATTTGTAATTGCCTGTACTGCTTTAATAGAAAGTCAGTTAATATAAAGATTTATAATAGATTTTGTTTTCCCCCTTTGTGCTTGACCATGGGGGTGAAAACATGTATGACATGGCAAAGCCATGAGCACTTACTAGATGTCTCATTGTAGCATTTAATACTGAGCAGGACTCTATAGCCTAGAAGTCTCAGAAGGACTGGACTTGGACAGACACAGCCTTACTAGGATGCAACCTTCCATTTGAGAAGCACCCTATAAAGACTGAAGGACTAATTATGCAAATGAATGTAGAATGTCATTTGAGTCAACTGCACGATATATAAAATATTAATGATTGATTTTGTTTTATAATGCTGCATTGTGAATGCATAGTGAGTTGTATGTTTTTAACATTCTTCTGTTTTTAACAGGTTGGGACCAACATGGTTGAATACTTGAAGGAGGCTGAGCTCACTAAACCCTTCCCCTTTGTCCTTGGTCTTGGGGATGACAGTCAATGCCATCAAGCCTTTGTTGTTGTTGGCAAACAGTTGTCAGACTAATACATATATCTAAAGCATGTTACTTGTGCCACTGTGTTCTTGTGCCTCTTTGTTAAACTTACTCTCTAAAAAGTTATGTGAGTTTATATGAAGGGGAAAGTCGTCAAACTAATATATATGAAGCATTTTACTTGTGTGTTTACTTGTGTATATAATGTAAATGTTAAAATCGAAGCTAATGTAATTTATTGATGTTATTTATTTTGATATTTATAAAACGGAAATTGGATTTAAATGTTTTATATGCTGTTTTATTGTTCATTGAGCTTGAAAATATATCATGCTTTTTGCTATATGAATTATATATGCTTTCTTTTGTCTTACATTTGGATGTTTTTTTTTATTAATACATTTTTACTTTTTGATTATTACTGTTGCCTCTAGTAATTCTCTGTGATTTGTTTTATTACTATTATTATTAAACCTGTTTCAGGTTTGTTTTTAACCAGCAATGTAGTAATTTTAATCAATAGTTGAGTTAAATAAAACAACCCAGCATGTTGGGTCAAAGATTTAACCCAACCGGCTGGGTTAAAATAACCCAACGCTGGGTTTGTCCATATTTGACCCAGCATTGGGTTGCCAAAATAACCCAAATTGGGTTGTTTTAACCCAGCATTTTTTTTAGAGTGTAGCGTCACATTGCACTCCCATAGGCCTGGGCTTGATAATGAATGCATCGTTTCATCTTGTAGGAAACGATAGCAAACACTCATTTGTGGTTATCACAATTCACACATGAAATCGATTTTGCAAGTCAACAAAAATAAAAAAAAAATGGAGGTGAGTAGCTTTAAGAGGAGTGTTATAGCCTAAAGTATCAGTCTTTGCTTGTGCCATGTGATTTATGGTATGTTGCAACAGCCGTTCATCCAAATAAGAGATTACTGAAAGCTGCCAAACTACTCACTCCTGGGGTATTTCTCTTTTTTACCAGAAGAAATAAAAACATATCAGCAAAACAAAAATTCATGAGTACCTAAAAAATTGCACTTCATTGCCTTAGGATACCAGATATTTCATATACAGTGAGGCCCAAAGGTCTGAGACCACTAGTGAAAATATTTTTTGAATTTTGTTTTTTTGCATTATTTAAATTTGATCACAATTCAAAACAGCTGTTTTCTATTTTGAATACATTTTAGAATGTAATTTATTCCTGCGAGGGCAAAGATGTATTTTTAGCAGCCATTACTCCAGTCTTCAGTGTCACATGATCCTTTAGAAATCATTCTGATATGCTGATTTGGTGTGTAATTTATTGATGTTATTTATTTTGATATTTATAAAACGGAAATTGGATTTAAATGTTTTATATGCTGTTTTATTGTTCATTGAGCATGAAAATATATCATGCTTTTTGCTATATGAATTATATATGCTTTCTTTTGTCTTACATTTGGATGTTCTTTTTTATTAATAAATTTTTACCTTTTGATTATTACTGTTGCCTCTAGTAATTCTCTGTGATTTTTTTATTACTATTATTATTATTAAACCTATTTCAGGTTTGTTTTTAACCAGCAATGTAGTAATTTTAATCAATAGTTGAGTTAAATAAAACAACCCAGCATGTTGGGTCAAAGATTTAACCCAACCGGCTGGGTTAAAATAACCCAACGCTGGGTTTGTCCATATTTGACCCAGCGTTGGGTTGCCAAAATAACCCAAATTGGGTTGTTTTAACCCAGCATTTTTTTTAGAGTGTAGCGTCACATTGCACTCCCATAGGCCTGGGCTTGATAATGAATGCATCGTTTCATCTTGTAGGAAACGATAGCAAACACTCATTTGTGGTTATCACAATTCACACATGAAATCGATTTTGCAAGTCAACAAAAATAAAAAAAAAATGGAGGTGAGTAGCTTTAAGAGGAGTGTTATAGCCTAAAGTATCAGTCTTTGCTTGTGCCATGTGATTTATGGTATGTTGCAACAGCCGTTCATCCAAATAAGAGATTACTGAAAGCTGCCAAACTACTCACTCCTGGGGTATTTCTCTTTTTTACCAGAAGAAATAAAAACATATCAGCAAAACAAAAATTCATGAGTACCTAAAAAATTGCACTTCATTGCCTTAGGATACCAGATATTTCATATACAGTGAGGCCCAAAGGTCTGAGACCACTAGTGAAAATATTTTTTGAATTTTGTTTTTTTGCATTATTTAAATTTGATCACAATTCAAAACAGCTGTTTTCTATTTTGAATACATTTTAGAATGTAATTTATTCCTGCGAGGGCAAAGATGTATTTTTAGCAGCCATTACTCCAGTCTTCAGTGTCACATGATCCTTTAGAAATCATTCTGATATGCTGATTTGGTGGTGGAAACATTTCTTATTATGATCAATGTTGAAAACAGTTGTGCATCTTAATATTTCTGTGGAAATCACAAATGTTTTTCAGGATTCTTTGATGAACAGAAAATTCAAAAGAACAGTTGTAACATTATAAATTTCTTACCTGTTATAACCTTTTGTCCAATTTCATGCATCCTTCCAGAATAAAAGCATGAATTTATTCCTAATTAAAATGCTATTCTTATTAAAATACTCCTAATTCAGTGTTTAAATGTTAAGTTAAGTTTAAAAGACCAAATTTCCAAGGTGTTAGGAACTGCACCTCTGTATGGTACAGACATTACAGAGACAAAGGTCTCAAATTCAAAACCACTTGTGCATGTTCATTAGTGTAGACAGTAGGGCTGCACGATAAATCACATTCGATATTTAATGTGCATCTTGTCAGTAAAGCCGGTTCTGTAATCAGCGGTAAATCTCCATCACGTGCGTGTTTTCACATGGAGCAGCATTAACTACACAGAGCCGTTGTTCACTGACAAGCTGCGCAAAACCACGTTCATAAATGTGTTCTGACCTGTATCTCTGATAGTCGTCTTCATCTTTATCCATGCTGACCAGCTGGTTGGGACAGGCCTCATTTCCCAGAAGGCTCAGGTATTCCAGCGCTGGCGTCACTTCCACCAAATGCTCCAGCAGGGCCTCGATGTCGGTGAAGTGTCACGGGGCAGAGGTCAAGGAATGCAGGCTGTAAACTACATTAGCATTTACTCTGTGCTCTCCGCTGGCCTGGCCAGCCAGAAGAACTCTGTCAAATTTACCGAAACCCTCCGAAAGAGCTCAATAGCCATTGTGCTTGAGAATACAAAGAGTGGGTAAATTTAAGGGTGAGATTTTGGCATTTGCTGCAAGTTTGGCTGTTCTCTTCTCCCGTTCCTCTTCCCATTTCCTGGGTGGCTTGGTCCAGAACATTAAAAACATTGACAAAATGATGGATGCCTTGTGGTAAAAACAGTTAGTGACTCCCTAAGCCATGGACACCCCCCTCCCCTTCATCAGCACAGGGAAACAAACAGCCACTTCACAGCAAATTCATCACTAATACATTCACTTCATTGGAAAATGGTGCCTGAAACGTGTCAAAATACAACCACACTAATGCAGCACTTGAATTTCAATGGCAGCAGGCCACTACAGGGTGTAAATAATTGGCCCATTAGCATGTGCAGACCACTTCACAGCAGAATTTGGGTCGGAGCTGCTGACACTGTTGGAGGAGAGCTATTTGGAGAACAGAGGGTGAGGCTGCGTCATTATGTAGATCGATAGCATCCAGCGACACACAGCAGAGCATACATTTTCATCAGGCTAGCACATTTACTTTTGGCATTTATTTCTCTTTGAGTCCCATCACACAAACTAAATGTAACATGTCAATTGCCGACTGTCAACGGACAGAAACCTGAAATTTCCAGTCTGGCTTCAAAGATTTACTTTTGGCATGGGGTAGCTGGTACGTTAGCTTATTAAAACAGCTAATGCTATGAGTTCATGATTTCAAATATTGGTTAATAAGCTCTGTTTGCTCTGCTTTCTGGTCTTGTGGCCCTGCACTAATATACTGTAACTATGATATGGGTTACCATATGATATGATCTGTTTCTAAGAAAGACGTCTAACAAGGCTTTATCTTTCAGTCATGGGACTGTGCTGGGTATTTTGTTTCGCCTCTCCTCCACTAGAGGTCACCATGGCACAAACTCAAGTGAGTTTATAAAGCAACCCCATTAGACAGGAGCTCAATTTAACACAATAACATCATTTAAAAAGACGAAGTGTGGCAAAAGGAGATCCTGCACTGCATTGCAAAGAAACTCACAGTGTATCCTGTCATTTTGGTCAAGCATGAGAGCTAAAAAAAGCAAAGCTCGAGAAAGGATATTTGGTTCTTATTGAGCGTTAGGGTATGGAGCCGTGGTAACCTGGGCAACCGGAGGTCATTTCCGAGAAGATTGTTGTCCACAATCAGCTCTTCCAGTTGGCTGAACGCTTTCAGACCTGTCAGTGACCTGCAATGATAAGGCAAGAGAGGAAAAATGATATGGCCCTAAATCTGGGCAGCCATTATGTGCAGAAATAAATATTTCAGGCGGGCCCTTTCACAGGCCGGAATAGTTTGGGCTTGGGACTGTCAGGAGAGTGAATGATAAGAATTAGTGACGCTAAGATCTCCTGGCATGGTGCGGCATCCTTCACACGCTGGCAGCGTGAGTGATGAGGGTCACTCGTGAGTAGCCAGGATTCAAAACAAAAGGGCTTCAGAAATGCAGTGTGCGGGATGAATTTGTCAATGTCTTGTGCCTTCAGGCACCCAGCTTTGCCTGACCCTAACACTCCATTCCCAAGATAAATAACTCTGTCACAGTTCACCTTCACTCCCCCAACACAAATTTAACTCGTCATCCATCATTTTCCCAGCACAACTATAATGCCTAGCCACAAACGGAATGAGTACAACTTCTGCAACTTCTCCGATGAACTGCTTACAGTTAAAAACAACTGCTTTACGGGGGGAAAAGTATGACGTTTCTTCCTTTATTCCCCATTGTGACACCTAATCCCCCACAGACACACGTGCACGCAGGCACACGGTCCCCAAGGACTTTCCCCCGCCCTGCACTGGCATAAACATGATGGAGGGTGGTGCTCAGGGTAATGTCGGGGCCTTCCAAAGTTCATGGCGTGGAAGGTGCATAAAAGCCAGGGTGTGTGTTTCTAATCCCTCAAATGGCAGAGGCTGACAACCTACAATGTTAATGTGTCCAGCCTTAGTTAATTGAAATGTAGGTCTGTCAGCCTCCTTGAGCAAACAACAATTCTATGGCAACAAAATGCTAGTCTTCGGTGCTCTTGGGGCAAAACGGAAAAATAACACCTGCATAACAATCTTATGGATTTTGTTGTTGTGAGACCTTCTGTGGTACAGTAGCATGGAAAATCCCAAGGCAATCTGGAAAGAGCTCACAGGAGTAAATGTTGATATCTAGCCAGGTGAAGTCTGTCTTTGGAAGACACCCAACTATTGTACCAACGAACAAATCGGTCCTGCTGTCACGGTCATAAAACTCTCTGTTGTGTTATGCAGATACCTCGCTCTTATCGTGTAGAACATGGCTGATGAAATTGTATGAACTTTAAAAGAGGAAGAAAGCAAACATATAGAAGCAGACAACCAAGAACTCCAACCACAAGAGAAATACGTTTATTTTGTACTGTCAAATTCAAAACTCAGAGAAATGTCCCTGCTCGATAAATTAAAGCTGTTCTGCGAGCCCCCTCCACCTGTTTGCCTCGGCTGTTTCTGGGCGGTGTAATGTTATTAGCCGCTTAGTTAAGAGGCATTCGTGCATCACGGGGTTGCTTATTAATTGTTGTTTTCGTGTCACTACTGCTGTGTGCAAAAGGTGATTTAATCAGTTAAATTCACAGCCAAGGGAGCGGCCAAATCACATTCACTACAACAAACAGGGATTCAACCTTAATTTACCCACAACACGTTGTGCCTAAACATTTTCGCTGCCGTATTATAAGCAACATCTGTACAGTGCAGAAGAGGAAAACTTTCAAAATGTGTTGCTAACTGAATGATCAATTGCCAAGCGCTTTTAAAGAAATGGTTCACCCGAAAACAAACATTTATTCACTCCTAGTCCTTAATATGGAAGCCCAATTCTGCCTCAGAGTAAACATATAAATAAAGTACAGAATGAAATAGCTGCAATTGATATAAGTGATACAAAAAAGATACTGAGACATATAAAAACTGTGAGATATGAAGTTGCAACATCTTTTCTCTGAGGCAGAGCTTCAATACATTCCAAACCCATACCCTGCTATTTTGTCCATGGGATGTAAAGAGAGAAATGTTGAAGAACCTTCATGCAGCTCTTTTCCACAGTTCACAGTTCATATTCTAAATTATATTTGCCATTTATTTAAAGATAATCTTGCATTCTGCGTATTCAAATTACTATGCAAAATTTGGCTACGTCACGCTTTAAAACGCTTGGAACAGAGCATATTGTGGACTACTTTTATTGACACTTTAATCTGCAATTTTAATTATTTATTTATTTATTTATTTTGCCTACCATGGTCATTTTGATGTGTTCTTATATGGAACATGTTCCAGATAATAACAAACAAATTGATGAGAAAATCCTGAACATACACTTACAAAAACTAAAAATAATGTCAATACACAAGCAATCTAAAACTCAATAACACACAAACACTTTCAGGTAGGAACCTCTCTGACTCACACCTCGTCCCCATGGGGAATCCAAAACTGACTGCACATTTTCGCCACCATCTTCAAAGTCACACCACAATGACAGAATAGCACAACGCAGGGAGCGCCATCTGATCTAAGGCGAGAAGGAGAGTGATGGACGGGAAGACACGAGAGAAGGGATAGAGATAGAGAAAGAGAGATAGATTTAACGAGCCACGCCAATGAACCCACTCCTTGTTAAGATAATTATGATCAAGCTCATTGTCACAGTGAATATCTCAACATGTTTGCCAGTGCAGCGTGTCTGCCTCTCTCTGCCTGAGTTAGCACACAGCTCACAAAACAGGAGATTTAGCTGATAAACAATATACTGCACTGGGAAAAAAACACATGATTACACATGAGAAATATGGCGATGACTCATGCTTGAATCCGGCATTGAGTGATTTACAACATTTACATTCATAACAGTTTGTGAGAAAAAAAGATTAAAAGAACATTTTGAAATTAAAATAGCTTGGATAAATCTGATCTTTGAGCACATTAAGCATATTATTTGGATGACTGAGCAACAAAATTGAAACACACCAAGTACCAAGTGTGCTGTTGAGTGAATAAAGTAGTACAGAACTTTATAAGGAACTGCAACATAATACATGGTTTAAGATAAACTGTAAGAATGATAGTCTGAACACTGCTGATGTAAGCGGCATAAACGATCAAATCAAAAATCTAGTGACAGCTGTTTTCTCCTAACAATCATTACCTCTGAAAAAAGAAATTACCATCAAAACTTTACCTAGGATTTTTTTTTCATTACTCCACGTGGCGACACATTTGTGGAAATATTCCCCTCGTTAAACCACAAACACAAAAATGAGAAACAAAATCATGGTGTGTCTTCACATTTTTTGTGACAGGGTGTAGTTTTACAGAGATACAGACACTAGCTCGTATATGATGCAGCTAATTATTGGGACAAACAGCATCCTGACGGTAACTCTTGCTCATAAAACTGGGATGTCTCGTAATCCAATTATTAAACATAATGCCTACTAGAATGAGGAGGAGAAATTCTGACAGAGAAAGTTGACAGAAGGTCAAACAAATACATTATTACCAAAGGTTTACGTTAAAAAAATCCCGTGTAGATAGTGACAGTTTGCTGACATGTGAAACAAGCGCTCGCTGAGAACGTCTGCTTCCACGCCTCTTCAAAAGGCCGCCATGTAAATGCTGTTAAGCAACCTTTCAAAGCCAGGGCCTGTAAAACAAATTACTATACAGACTATCCTCAAAAGAAGCCAAACAAGAGGACAAGAGCTCAGACAATGACACAGAGATGGCTTGACGGAGATGGATGGATCGATAGACAAATACTAATGCGGACATGCTGATTGATAAACTGCTGCTGACAACGGGAAAAAAACACTCTGTGATTATTGGTTGAAATGTCAGTTACTGCAGCCATTAGTCAGCCAGCTTTCACAGGTCACATGTCCAGGGAGGGAGAGACAGAGAGAGAAAGAGAAAGAGAAAATTAAAGAGAATTCTGAGATACACCTGCGGAGCCGATACAACTGAGTTAGCAAACAGTGATAACCGCAAATAACATACTCTCAGACACAGCGCTCATTCAAACACACTCACGCTGCCTTTGTATTCCGAGTCTGTGTTCCAGCAGTGATCCCATTCAGCAAAAGCCTCCTTCTGTATGATATTCCCAGCTTTGATATTTCCCTTTGCTATGGCCAGTAATTCCCTTGTTTGCTCAGCGGTTTTAAAAGGCCTTTCTCTTCTCTGCTCTCCCCAGTTTGTCTGTTCTTGACAGAGCAGCTCTGATCGTCCTTTGATATTAGTCTCTCTCATATCCTCGGCTCCACAGTGTCACCCATGTGTCTGGTGCCAAAACTGGGTCCCAGAACAGCCACAGGCGATCTAGACATACATACTCACCAGCTGATCTGCAAGCGGCACCACGGCTCTGTCTCAAAGTACGACTCGGGTTTGGTCAACAGCGGATGGCTGCAGTTTCCATTGTTTGGGATCTTTTCCTGTGCGAGGATTGGAATCCGACTTCAGGCCTTGTTTGAAAGCTAAAGAGGGGAGATTTAACATCAAAGCTGTCTCCGGTGTAGGAAAAGTAATGTTTTTATTCCGAAGAGGCTGCGAAGGCTTGGGAGTGACAGGCAAATTGACATGCTGTTCACAGGGCAAAAGATAAATGTTTGATAAATTGGCCAATCCGGTTGGAGTGATGGGCTTCATATGTGCATAATGGACTGGCTGCCTGGCAGTTCTGATTGCCTGCCAAGATAAGAAACTATAATGAATGAAAGAGGAAAGTGAGGCTGGAAAAACAGTCATCGGACTGGTTTTAATAAACGTGAAGGAAAAAAAATGCACATGACACCACAAAGCTGTCTATCAGAGGACATGACAAACTCCTCATCGTACAGAGAGAATAAATGAATCGACTTTCTCAGAGGTAGTTGTGATAAATGTGAAGTAGAACGCCACATCTTCCCATTGCGTCAGTTTTTAATCAACCCTACAACCTTGAATATGATCTTGACACCAGCTTCATGCTGAATATATGTGCCAAAGAAGCTTAGAAGCACTCCCACCTTCGACCCGCATGCAATTCTGTTTTCAATCTTCAAAAACATGATGCTTCAGATGCAGTGGCACTATAAATCTTCAGTTTGGCACTATTAGGCAGCCATTATCTAGCTTAATCTCAGCCCATCCACCCTGGCTGACTTCAAACATGTCACCAGCCCTTGGGTGGCAGCAATTTACAGATCCCATGTGTAAGGAAATGGGCTTCAGCTATGTTGCAATTTACATGTGTTAAAGGCTTATGGAGCAGTTATCCTGCAGTTTTAATGGGGACACACACTGGTAGGGTGATTTTCTTCCAATATACAATGTACATTTTGGTTTGTTATTTACGTGGATATTCACAAACCTGCAGTGCATAATTTGGCTCCATTAAACAACACTATCATTACAGTACTGCGTATAACACATAAGTAACAGATAGTTATATAAAAAGCGAAATGCTAGTCATTTGGAGCTTAATGTGTCAAAGAAAAATTGTGAAGAAGAGAAAAAACTCATGGGGTTCCATAAATATAAACTGCCATATTTAATTAGTCTCAAATTGTGGATTAAAAGAGGAGATAACAAAGGGTCACTTAGGAATGGTTCAACCAAAAATGCTCAGAATTTACTGGTACCAGGTCTTTGTTTTATTTTATATGTTCAAGCTTCTGTTTTACATACATTATAAGGAAAGTAGATGCTGATTTACACTGATGTCACTGTCATAAATAAATAAATAAATAAAATGGCTTCAGAAATCTTGATATATAGTCAGGTGTAAATAAGTTCACACCGCTCATTTGCATACCGACATGGATGACAGCTGTTAATGCACAATTACAATTTTAGATCAACAACCTGTAATACTGTATAAGATTTCCATTCGAACTGAGAGCATAAATCTAGGCTAGCCGCTGCCGTTTTCAAAGCGCAATGCAAAACTGTGCCATTTCATTCACTTGTGCTCTTCACTCGGCAGCGATAAACCTGGCAGCGCATATACTTACTTGCCGACAACATGGCAAAATAAAAGCTTGCTAATTTTAAGTTTGAAAATGATGGAAATTCATATAAAAAATAAATGAAAAATAGCATTTTATTTTTAAGTTTACTACAAAATACATTTATTTTTATTTAATACTTTTATTTTTTAAATATAATAGTATTATCACACTTTAAGTTTTTGTTTATTATTTTATTATAAAATACATGGTTGGACGTAAGTAAATGGCAAAAGGTCTGCATCAAATATATATTTTAAAGGGACAGTTCACCAAAAATGAAAATTCTGTCATTATTTACTCACCCTCATCATTTACTCACCATTGCCTTCCAACTCTACAGAAAAAACACAGAAAAAGACATTTCTCAAAAGAAGTAGAAAGGTTTGGAACAACATGAGGGTTGGTAAATGATGACAATTTAAATTTTTTGGGTGAACTATCCCTTTAGGCAGCCTCTGACTGGACCAAGCAGTGGTGTGCTGGTTAGGGTGGGGTTGATTCAGGTCAGGCGGGCGGGGGTTCGACCAGAAGAAGGACTGAGGCTAGGGATGAAACGCCTGGTGAATTATAGGCTGCCTCTCAAGATTCACAGCTCTCAGTGGTAGGAGGTTAATATTCTCACGTCATTAGGTCCGCTGGCTCGGCTGACGGCTCATTGAATCAGGCAGCAAATGATTTCCTCATGCGGCAAAGGACAGCACACTTCAAAGGGAGAAGGGGCTGAGGTCAGAGCCGCTCCGCTGTGATTAATAGCCCTGGATCAGTCGAGGTTGGCCGTAAGGTAAGAATGTGATGGAGGCTTTTGACAAAGCTGACTCTTTAAGCTGGATTTGACCCCCGGTCCAGGCAAACTTTGTTTCCAGTGCCAAGTCTGACTGACCTGATGGGCCCTGTCAGGGGCAACCTGGACTCCATGAGCTGAGCTGCAACCTTGTGTTACAGAGTACCGAGGGTGTCTGTCCAGTCACTGTCTAATCACATACCCTCGCTTTAGTAATGCAAAAGGCACAACCTGTACTTCAAAGGACAGCTTCTGGAACAAGCGTGTATGTCCTTTGGTGAAATAAATACAAATTGTGGTTGTCTAAATTGAGCAGCAAATCATTTTAACTGAAAATACAAAAATCTGAAGCAGCACCATTCAACATGCAGCCCTCAAGACATTTTTATTTTTTATTTTTTTGGAGCTACAAAAATAAAATTCATGGATAAGTTAATGATAAAAAAGAACAGGGCTGACGTGTATACAGTGAGAAAGTGTCAATTGTACAGATTCTGCATTACCATTTATACTGTGGTATTTCTGTGGTTGTATAGTCTCTGCAAAATATTGACCTTTGCAGACAGGTGCTTTCAATATAGACAGCTTCTTGGATTACAATGGGATTGATTTGGTTTTGAGGCATCGCAACACTTGTGTCCAGTGTAAATAGGGTTTAAACGAAGGTTGTTTACAGTTGAATTTCCAGCAAAAATAACTATATCATGCTATACATTGTTACCATGACACAAAATTACTCATACCACTGATATCACATACACTTCTCACCTCATTAATATAAAACAATTAATATATGAAATTAGGGGTTAAAGGCATCCTGCTTTATACTTTCCAACATGAACACCACACCATAACCAGCATCAAAAACATGAACATTATGTAAAATATAAGTGGTATTCTTAAGATTAAAGTAAAAACAAAGCCAGCCACTTTATTTTGGAAGCACTGCAACGTAACTTTATATGGGTCTGCTGGTAGAGAAATGGTCGACACCATTTCTCTTCATGCCTCATGGCCTTCCTGTCTCTGGTGCAACCCAGTTTCTTTTAAACGACACCACTGACTGATTATACCTCTCCTCGCAAAACAAATGCATTCTCCCTTTCGTACCGCTGCCCTGAAAATCAATTATTTTCTTTACAGATGGCACCGCAGTCATCACTGCCATCACTGTTTATCTGCAAAGGAAATGTATCTTAAGGCACTTTGCATTTAGATAAATACCAAAAAGTAAAATCAATGACTTTGAAAATGATGCAGTAAAAGAGGAAAAAAATAAAATAAATGGCTTAAGGTAAAATAATGGCAACCTGCATGTATCCATTAAGCAGTTTTTGCAGAGGAATTACGATGAATAGGTAAAAGTTGAGTCTTTATTCTGAAAAAGATGTTTTCAGTTATTGCAATATTTCAATATATACGATAAACGATGTAAAACTAAGATATGCACATACTTTTTTAGTCTATTGTCTTGTGGAAATTGTATATACATGTTTGGCTTTTTTTTTTCAATTTTATGTTATTACATTCTGCCCAGTAATTTAATAAACACAATAAATGTAATTTACTCCCTTGATAATAGCACGCAAGCATAGTTTACTGTGTAATCTGCTTATTGCATTATATTTAATGCTGTAAACATGAAACATGATTGAAAAAAAAAGATACTATTCGCAATCATAATTACTTTTGTTTGTCTATGCACAGATATAAATAAACTGTGGATATTCTGAATACGTTTTTACTGTTTAATATACATAGTCATTTGTCCGCTGCATAAAATCTTAAATCAGGGTTAACAAATTTACATAGTGCATTCATAATTTGACTTATTTCTAATTTTTATTTGCAAATACTGTAAATAAACATGGCCACTGGTCCCAAAGAGCAAGCATTTGACTGGAAGGCACAAAGAGCACATTTCCTCTACGATATCTGGGGTTGAGGCCGTTGTACTGTCAAGCTGCAGCCCTGTATGCTTGAGCATCTATCTAATAGCAAATAATCACTACCTTGCTGTCACTTCATGGCAAATGATCAATGACACTTGATGGATGACCCTGTCTGGAGCCTGCCCGTGGTCTGCATCACTCTCATCCCCTCTCACAACCACATGAGACAGACATGATTCCGTGCCTCATGGCCAACCACACATTCCTCCCAAAAAGCTTTCATTTCACTTTCTCAAAGCTGTAAATGAGGGGCTCTGAGAGAGAGAGAAAAAAAAAAGCTTGGCAGATGCCTGGAAAATCAGTCTTTATCTAAACGATGGCCACTAAGAAAAGAAATCGTAATTTTTCAATATTAAAGGGAAATTAAATAATCTGATGATCTAATTGGGAGGATTACGGTCCCCCACCTGCGCTGTCACTCTCTGGGGCCCCATTACAAGGCCCTTATTAGTTTTTACTTGGCAGATTAAAATGCGAGCGCCGCAATCTTTGATCTCTCACTTGCTGACACAAATCCTTTCAAGCCCCAACATTTTTTGCTGGGTAATTAATGCTAATTAAAAGGTTTCAAGCAGTCAGTGAGCGCTGCTCTTCTCCCGTCCAAATTGCCATCAACTTCCCCTATCTACGGATCTGCATGTCATGCACATTTCCTCCTCATGCACAGTTTTATCGCAGCGTCTATGCAAACAACAAATTATAAACTAAATGTAGGCAACTTGCCAAAGTGGTATCTACTAAGTGAGCATTTGCAGACATTTTGCAAAATAGAAGCACAATCTTTAATACTAAAATAAACAAAAATACCGCCGTGCCGCATATAACTTGCTGGTTTCAAGTCAATTCACCAATCTCTAATTCACAAACAGAATGCAGGAATGATGTTAGACAGCTTAATGTATGTTTTAAACACTTTGAAGCTATAAAAGGCTTTGTTTATGTAACTGTCACATGTGAATGCGGCCTGTCTACAATTTATGTATACACTGAAAATAGGTTAATGGCTTTAAAGTAAGGAATTGTACCTCGGCCAGGTCTGATTGTCAACATTTCCAAATACAAATAACCAGTGCAGATATTGCTGCTACATATAGTCTTTTCGATCGTGTTAAGTAAGAATATATGCAAATAAATCTGGTTGTAATGAAATGAAGAGTGGTTTGATTTAATTGCAAGTCTCTCTACATTGGCGATGCTTTGAAACCACTTAAATATATGAGGCATATCCACCCTGACTCCATCATCACTCACTTATTATGTTGTAATTAGCTGTCGCTCCGCCATATCATTATGTAGCTCAGTTAAGTGTCAGGTATGAAGATGTCTCTTCCTGACAAGCAAAAGGCAATATAATTAGACAATGCTACAAAATGATAATTACATTACTTCTGCATCAGTACTAGGGCTGCACGATAAATCGCATGCAATATTTAATGCGCATCTTGTCAGTAAAGACGGTTCTGTAATCAGCGGTAAATCTCCATCACCTGCGGGCTTTCACATTGAGCAGCATTAACTACACAGAGCCGTTGTTCACTGATGAGTTGCGCAAAACCACGTTCATATTCATATACGATTTTTTGCGCAGCTCGTCAGTGAACAACGGCTCTGTGTAGTTAATGCTGCTCAATGTGAAAGCCCGCAGGTGATGGAGATTTACCGCTGATTACAGAACCGTCTTTACTGACAAGATGCGCATTAAATATCGCATGCGATTTATCGTGCAGCCCTAATCAGTACCAACCCTATGTGATAATTAGAAGCATATTCAAACCAATTAAACTCCCGATGCAGTCTGTTTTCCCCTGTCAAACATACAGTTTGACTTTTCCAACACCCTGTCACAAATATATCACGTAAAATGTTATTGGGACTCGGAATAACCTGTGCACGTAAGGATGAAAAAAGGGAGGTGAACAGCAATCATCGCCGTATTATGGTGTGAATATAAATTTGAACTAATTATGAACATTACATAATCCCTATAAATCAACAGATAACTCAAATTAAGAAATAGTTCATCCAAAAGTCCAAAAATTCTGTCCTTATTTACTCTCAAGTCATTCCAAATCCATAAGACTTTATTTTCACGCAGGAAACAAAATAAGTTATTTAGCTGTTATGTCCGAGCTGCTCTTTTCCATACATGAATGACAGCTGAGGCCACAATTTACATACAGTGTATGGTAAAGAAAAAAATTGGGTAACACTTTCTATGAAGCCCGTATTTATAATACATTATAAGGGTATTCTTAAGGCATTATAATGAATGCATAATGCATTATAAAAAACCTTATAATATGTTGTATCATCTCATGAATATTCATAAGAACAGTTTTAATATATTATAATATTTACTTATTTGTGGTTATAGCTTTTAAGAGTATGATGATTTATAACACAATGAACACGTTGCATCCACTTTTACAATGGATTATATTTCTCATAGTTATAATGTATTATAAGTCTCATATCGCCATTTTTCTTATGCTACTTTACTTAAAGCGGTCAAAGACCACTTAGAAGTAGTAATAATAATAATAATAACATTTTTTTTCTCTCAAACAGCCATAAGATCAGATATCAGATCAGATGAATGTGTAATATGACACATTTGCTTTGAACTATTTTTATTGTAATATCAGTTTGATTATTTTGATGGTACCCTTTAAACAGCTGTTGATAAGTGACTCTGCAACTACATATCAACTAGCGGTCATTAGAGTATTAGTATGTCTGCTACTGTAAATATTTGCTAACACTTTATTTTGATGGTCAACCAACAGATAAACTGACTATAAGTGTCTTTGCAAGTACGTCAACTTATTCTACCATACTAGATTCTACCATTCTTGAGCATACTAATACTCTAATGAGAGTTAGTTGGCATGTAGTTGCAAAGTTGCTTATAGTCGATTGATTAAGGGGGCCATCAAAATAAAATGTAACCATATAAAACATTGCATTTTTTTCAGTTGGAGTATAAAGCTCACATCAATTAATTAACATTAGCTCCACAGGAAACACTCAACATCTAACCACTCACAAGCTGTAGTAAGATACTGTGCAGATCTTAAACAATGTCAAGATATGATACAGTCCATTATTCTGTAAATGAAGTAGATTTAATATGGTGTTCATTGTGTGTTATAAATAATCATACTCTTAAACTTATAACCACAAATATGTAAGTATTATGATGTATTATAACTGTTGTTATGATTATTCATGAGTTGATATAACAAGTTTTTTGCATGCATTATGCATTCATTATTGTTACGGGGCGAACGAGACATGAGACTTGCGGATCCATTTGCAAAGCTTTAATAGGAGACAGAGACGTGGTCATAAAACAGGCATGGGTCAGACAATGGCAAACAGGTATATTGAGGGCAAGACAGATGAGTAATCCAAAACGGGCGTGGTCGATAAGCGGCTATCAATATCCAGAGGGCTTGACATGAGGGGTAATCCAATAACACGAGCTAGAGTCCAGGCGAGGTGCAAACACAGTCCGAAACAGCAGGCAAAGGGTTAACTTAAGATAAACAGGCAAAAATCAGGTACCAGGAAATCAGAAAACACGGCGAGACTAGACTAAGACTAGAACTAGGAACTAGAAACTAACACAGGGGAAAAGGCTCCGTAAAGTAGCTATCACACGATGAGCGATAAGCGCTAAACAATACTCGGCCGTGGGAAAGGATCAGAGTGAGTGTTATATAGGGAATGTGTGATTGATTACAGCAGTGTGCAATCAACTGTGTGTGCGTAATCAGTGCAGTGCATGATGGGAACTGTAGTCCGGGTGAAGTGCAACAGTGGTGTGGTGTCAGAGTCCATAGTAGTGGAAGAGTGACCTCTGGTGGCGAGCAGACGGAAGTTCATGGACCGGATTCGTACAATTATAATGCCTTAAGAATACCCTGATAATGTATTATAAATACGGGCTTCATAGAAAGTATTACCAAAAATTGTTGTAATTGCTTTTGCTTGCTTGATTGCTTAATTGATTTGCTTAATTTTATTTATAATACTTAAAGGGGTCATATGATGCTTCACGCTTAGTGTTAAACGCTGATTTGACCAACCAACATGTCTTTTAATAATGTGCTTCTATGCACACAAAACACATTATATGTTTCTTTTTATAGCACTTTTTATGTCTAGCCATCCTAGACATTGATCTATTGCTACATCACTCAGATCAAGCAGGAAATGGGAAGGCCTTTCTTTGTCTTTTCACTTGTTTGCAGATGCCCTCTCTAATACACAGCCATGGCAGTTTTAAAAGAGGCATGTGATGGATGATTTATGCAATTTTAACTGAACTTCAGTTTGCTGTAAGATTATTCTCGTTCTCGTTCTTGCCATTGCTTCATTACCTTAGAAAAGCAGGAATCATTAAAGGAGGCAAGTCCAGTCAAATCTCAGCATAATTCTATAGAGTTGAACTGCTGTCAACATCATTAACCATCATTTCTCCAACTTGCTTCATGACTTATGAAGTGTTCTTTATTGTGTAATGATCCAAATCTCTTACAAAATCGCCCTCTTCAAAGGGCCCCTGGGACATACCACCCATGCAGCCTGCCGACATGTCAGAGGCAAAGATCAAATGAAGCTCAGTAATTAGGCACTTTTCTTTATCTTACAGTCGCCTGTTTACTTCCATTTTCAGGTGACAGTCGTGTAGCTGTAAAGTGAGCATAAAAAATGAGCATGCGGTAACGAGCAGAGGAATAAGGCAAAATGCTTTGATGTCTTTTGTAGTTCAAAAGCATTACTGCGTATGATTGCAGACAGCGGAGTTTGAAGAATGTAATGTAAACACTGGCCATGTGAAGGTTTAGAGGGTCACTAAAACAGCTCATGGACAAATTTGCTGTGATAAAGCAGTGCTCATGTTTGAGGATTTAGATTGTACACTTATTCAAAACAAAATGACTGTTTTAAAACAAAATATAAATATAAATTTAAAAATAATAAAATAAAATATAAAACAAATAAAACACTAGCATCAAACAAAATAGCAAAAATAATGAGGGTTTTAAAATAAAGAATAAAATAAACATAATGAAAAAAAAAAACACAAAATTAAATAAAAAATTAAATGCATCACAAAACAAAACAGCAAAAATAATTACTGTTTTCCCAAACCCGTGTCTCCCATGTGTATATAATATAATATAATATATAATATAATATAATATAATATAATATAATATAACATTCATAAAACAAAAAAATGATGTAGTCATGGTTAAACCTTCAAATATAAATTAAAAAATAACTACAATTTAGATTTTACATTGGACATTAGTCAAAGACACAACACTAAAACAAACATTTATACAAAAGTGGAAAAAAAGTCAAACATCACAATGTATAACATTAAAAAGCGCAGACTGGATGTGAAAAATGTTCTCTTCAATAATATTTCGAAATACTCTTCGATTAGACGTACAACCTTTAAAACCAGTCTCAAAATATATGGGAAGTGTTTTCTCCTGCCTTTTCAACATTGATAAGCCTATTTATTTTTCTGTCCCAAGTATGCACAATTACATATCCACGACTCTGTCAGAACAGCCTGTGATGCACTTTTGGGTCACGATCCACCCGTTGGAATCACTGGTTTTCAATATCTGCTTCTGCATGTACCATATGAGTAATGATTGTGTTTGTTATATGCATGCTACATATGAAGCAATGACAAATTAGACTGGGAGATGGCCTCATTGGTCACAATGAAAGATACTCTCTGTATTTTGACTGGGGAAAAGCTGTTTTCGTGTGTGCGCACACCTTTATCTGTCAGGGTATGTGTGTGTAGCCTCCTGCTCAGCAGGGGTGTCGAGGCAGTGCCGCAGGGGTTATGCTTCTCAGGGGCCTGAGGACCTACAGTAAATCTTCAAACAATTTAGACAAACAAAAGGCCATTGCGTCAGGAAAAAAGACAAGGAAAAACAGCAAATAAGCAACATCAATTACCGACAGGGTTGACCTGTGAGCCCCCACACCACGGCTAGCCCCTCACACCCAGGGGTGGCAGATTGAAGCCGACATGCCTGGAGTGAGAACAGTGCGGCATCACAAGGCCTTTCCTCCAAGTGCGGACAGAACGAGAGAGAGTGCCAGCAGTGGGAGCTATGAATGAAAAATCACGCATAATAGGTCCCCGCTTTAGTTTAAAGTGAAACAAAATGGGTCAATTTGAGCACTTAGCCTGTGGAAAATTGGCGGTGCTGAGATAGGACAGGAACATGCGAGGGGACAAGCGAATCAGCCCTCTGATAAGTAGACTATAAGGGGAACAAAGCCGGATGTCCAACCGGCTTACCAGTGAACTCAAGTGCGATTGAGCCCCTCGAATTGCCGCTTCAGTCTCCGCTCGCCCTCCAAAAAATACCTCCTCTTCCCTCAGATGCTTTGTGCTCAACCAGTAGTTAAATAAATACAGCGCTCGTTTTTGTTCAACACACCAAGCTTTGTGTCGTCCCACTGGATATTTGTGTAGGGATGAGAGCAGTGTAAATGCATAGCAAAGCAGGCTACAAGCTAACAGACTGGATTACAAATGTAAAATATATCCTAAAATTGCTTACTCTATTGTAATTGGGAACCTGCATAAATGTTTATGAGAGTAAATGTTTATAGCATAGTACACACTTTTAATTGTAATTTTTTCGACTTGGATACTAATGTCCACAGGATTTAGGATTTTTAATACTGCTACCAAATGCATCAGAGATTAGATAGACAGACAGACAGACAGACGAAACTACATGCAGAAAGTGTAGTTAGACTATTAAATTGAAATATATTAAAATAGAAAACAGCTATTTTAAATTGTAATAATATTTCACAATATTACTTTTTTTTTTACTGTGTTTTTAATCAAACAAATGCAGCCTTGGTGAGCATAAGAGGCTTTTTTTTTTTTTTAAATGAAAAAAATATTATTTACAAACTTTTGACCAGTAGTCTATACTATATATACTTTATTTATTAATTTATGTTTGTTTATTATTATTATTATTATTGGAAATATTATTCTTTGGTTTCCGGCACTGTACACCTTAAAATATGAAACCTTATTACTGGTTGTATATTTTTCAAAATAATAATAACTGCCGTTATAATAGATGATAAAATGCATGTATTTACAGTTATACCTTCAACCCAAAAATAACAAAGCACTAAAACGTGCTGCACAACGCAATGCTCCTAGTGGATGCTCTAAAGCTAAACTTGCACAATCTGATCTGTGATTTATTGACCAACCTCAGACACAGTCTCTATAGTAACAACACACACACAAGGGTGTAAAGGGACATTTAGGAACATTGCCCGAGGAACTGTTTAATACAATGGAGTGAACAATAACGCCAACCTACACAATAGACACCAAAACCAGTGAAAGCAATCTGACAAGCTCACTATTTCATACTAAATATGCCTTATAATCAAACTAAATACACAGCTATAAAGCAAGACCAAAATTTTGTTACAAAAATACAAGTAAAGTGATTTTCTATTTTAATGTGTACTTGATGTCACTGAATTTTATTGTGTACTTCATGTATTTACACTGCACATCAGCTGTAATTTCAAAAAGAACAAAATAGGGATCTGGGTGATTCATGTTCACCGACATTGACAGCATTGTCAGATCCTGCTGTATTCTGTAAATCAGACGTTAGATCATAGCAGAAGGTGTCATTTAAGAGAAAAAAAAACTCTTTGATTTTAAATAAGATGGAAGTAGAGCAGTCATAAAATATTTGACCTTGCTAAGAGCTCTACACATCTCTCTAATCTGACTGGCTCCTTTTTCAAACAATAGAGCTCTTTAAATCGCTGCAGCTATCAGCACAGCTCAAATAGGTCTATAATAGAGCCATATCTTCTTTGCAAATGGAAATCCAGTCAAGGGAGGAGATGGGATTCATTTTCATCTCGTTGACTTGCAGTACAACTGAGAGTTTTGTGGAGGAGACACGAGCCTACAGGTCAATTTCCATGTCAGCGCTATCTGTTTTTTGAAAATGTGCAGCTTTGAAGTTAAATTTTATGCAGCGCTGAGGTGAAGGGCTTCATTAGGGGTGTTTTAAGCTCAAGAGGTCACAATAAACACATTAAACATACAATACAAAAATATTGCATTTATTTGATTTAAAACACAGTCAAAAACAGTAATATTGTGATATATAATTATAATTTAAAATAACTGTTTTCTATTTTAATTTATCCAGTCTTCAGAAATTATTCTAATATGCTGATATGGTGCTCAACTGCTAACTGCTTCATATTTTTGTGGAAATCACAATATTTTTCTTTCTTCAGGACTCTGACGAATATAAAGTTCAAAACAACATCATATTTAGAGTTCAGAGTGAGGGAAATAAATCTGAATTAATTAATTTGCAGTAGCATTTAGTAAATCATATGCATGTCATTTCATAAGCAGAAATATCTAAATGTGTATACAGTACAATTCCATGGTCAAAGTTGTCCCTTGCTCAATACTCAACTCTGCTTATCTGCTTTAAAGCTTATTAAAGATTAAATAGAAAAGGCACAGATCTTTCCCAAGCCGCTTTTACGATTCCTCCTAAAATGGATTCTGCAGAGAAAGGGGGAGAAGGGTAAAATCTGAAGTGACACAAGACAAGAAATCTATTTCCCCCCTCAGCCCCTTCCTCTCTTTCACATCCTCCAAAATGTAAATGCATTCTTGCTCAGTTCAAGCCATAAAATACTGCCCTTGAAATATTGAGTGACAGAAGGAATTATGAGTTATTGTACTGTCAAAATGCAAGACAGCTGTATGATGGGATACTGTGTTATTTAGACAATCAGAAACTTAAGAGGCAAAGTGACACATGCCCCCCTCCCACCCCTTTTCTCTCTCTCTCTCTCTCGCTCTCTCTCAAACGCACACACACTTAGACAAGCCTGGTGATCACTGCCAGACAGAGAAAGCACTTGAAACACACAGAGGACCAATAGCAGGAAAGGTAAAGATGCTCTTCTTCCATATGTAGTACAGTTGATACACTCTTATGCTACAACTGCTTGCCAGAGAGGTGTATTAACTTCACACAGTAAAAGTTTACACTATTGTGATGTGAAAGAGGTACATTAGAGCAACAAATGGATTTTGTCTACAATTTTGTCTCACTGTGAACAAAGATCAGGTTAGATTAAATTTAAGGCACTTAAAGGATTTGCATTGATACAAGAACCCACACATACAGATCCATTTACCCCATTTGCACTCTGTATTACCATCTGCTTTAGGTGAATCATATAAGTGGACGGTGCTAACTGTATGTTTAAAGGGATAGTTCATCCAAAAATTAAAATTTACTGCTAATTTACTCACCCTCAGGCCATCCAAGATGTAGCTGAATTAGGCTACTACTACTATTACTATCTTGTATCCTGCAATAATCATTTACTCAAACTCACTTTTAAGAGATGAAGGGGAAAAAAAAGAAAAGAAAATCGGCCAAACATATCGGCCCAAACAAATTTCTGCGGGCAGCTAAGCGTTGTTGCGGAACGCCGGAGAATCTCTCTCTGGCTGCGTGAGACGGAGCAGCTCACACTCTTCTTCTTGATCACACACAGCTTCAGCTAATGATGGCAGGGCAAAACAGATCGTTTCGAAAGCGTAATTACGTTTTAACCTACTAGAATTGATGCCGGAACGTTATCATATTCATAAGTGCAAGTCATTTGCATGTGAAAGTAGAAACATATGCAATTCAGACGAAACTTCTGGGCTGATTATAACGTGCACGATAACTTTCCTCATGAAATGTGTGTGTGGGTCTGACAATAGCCTCCACGATGTCATTGCTCGTGGCCAGCGCACTCTTAAGCAGTTATGAGCAGTTATAAACTCTTTTATTTTTGTTATCACTTGGCCATTTGACTTATAGAAGTGTCCAGTGTTTCCCATACATTGAGTTATTTGTGGCGGCTCGTCACAACAGATGGACCGCCACAAATAGATTTTCCAAAAGGCTTATACTTCCTTGAATAAACTGAGCACTGCACGTTTCAAAATTAAAATGCAGCACGGGTGTTTTTATATGAATGTATCTGTGAAAAGAACCGACCGTCTTCAGAAAAGCTTCTATGTCATTTTCATTTCGTCTTTCCTGTAATGCCTGATAAAGTAGCGCTTATTAGATAACAGCCGTTACCGGGGAAACCGCTATATCTCCGCCCCAACAGCGCCTCCTGCTGGCAGAGAATGAATTTGCATTTGCAAGTCTGTGAGAAACACTGGTGTCTGTCAGCAAACATAAACAAAAAGCATGCTTCAGAACTGTTTTGAGAAGGTGCTTAAGTTTTGAGCCATGAATTATTACTCTGAATTAGGCTACTACTACTATTACTATCTTGTATCCTGCAATAATCATTTACTCAAACTTACTTTTATGAGATGAAGGGGAAGAAGAAAAAAAAAAGAAAATCGGCCAAACATATTGTCCAAAAAAATCGGCATCATATATTGGCCATCGGCTGCCCTGATTTCTAAATATCGGCATCGGCCAGTGAAAAACCCATATCGGTCGACCTCTAGATGTAGGTAACTTTTTTCTTCAATAAAACAGTAAAGAAGATTTTTAGCTGAAATCATAGTCCTTGGTGATTTATAAAATGCAAGTTAAATCTGGTGAAAAATCTAAACTGGCAAAAATCTAAATCATGATTATTTTGGTCAATATTGTAATGATTATTTAACAAGATTATGAGTGGGCCACATGACCAAATTTTATATGAGTGATTTATTTAACTCTTT
>NW_015557179.1:1211647-1216659 GCF_001515605.1 Sinocyclocheilus anshuiensis | reverse complement strand
AGAGTTAAAGATAGCGATATATATCAAATATATATTTTCTGTAAATAAGGTTGCTATGACATCTACGTTTTGGAGACCAGAGAAATTCCACAATTCTCAATACCACAGAATACTAGGGTAACTAATATTAATTATTTTATTTATTTAGCACAGTGGCTAGATTAACAAATAACCAGACACCACCCAAGAGTGTGTTAAAAATGTAAAAGATTGGATGACCAATAATTTTCTCCTATTAAATTCGGATAAGACAGAGATATTATTATTGGACCAAAAGACAGTACACAGAATCTCTTGCATTACAATTTACAACTAGGCGGGTGTACTGTTACTTCCTCTACAGTCAAAAATCTGGGTGTTCTTCCTGATAACGTTCGGGGTTCAGACACACTCTCTCTGTTTAAATCTAGATTAAAGACACATCTCTTTGTCCAAGCATTCAAATAACACATCTCATAATCTTGTACTGCACGGAACAGCAGCTACGCTAATTATGTCTCTTTGTTTCTCTGTTTTTGCCGTAACTAGGATTTATACAAGCTTCAGTCTGGATCCAGAACACCTGAGAATAGATGATGCCAATCCCTCAGAGGACCTCAGATGATGCCAACCCTGAAACAACATACAGAACTACCACATTTTGCTATAAGTTTGATTGCATCATATAATAATTGCTGTTAATAGTGTTCATCGTCTGTTTGATTACGTCTTTAATTGATTTTTCCGTACATTTCTGCCATATGTACATTAACTGACAGTCACCACTGATAAGCTACCACTAAATATTGTAGAAACTTAATTTCCTGTAAAGCTGCTTTGCAATGATTTGTATCGTGAAAAGCGCTGTACAAATAAAATTGAATTGAATTGAATTGAATTGAGATATATATATATATAACATACTTACAATAGAAAAATACAATAGAAGAAAGATACAAATGAAACAAACAGTACTTTGTGTTTTTTTTATGCAAGTCTAAAGGCTATTCAGTTAACAGCCTACTACAGAAATTGAATAATAAGAATTCAACTTCCTTTGTTTCTTATTAAAGCTACAAAAGTCCTTCAGTCAAGAGCTGTGAGTGATTTTCTCTTTGTCTTGTTGTTTGATTAATATTAAGCACAGTCAGCAGCAGGAATATTAGCCTGCTGTCACTTTAAGAGCTGCATGGATCCAATTTACTATTACACACGTATTTTCATTCTCAACTGTTTACATTCACTTATTACATAAATGATGAGGGTTTACGTGAATAATCACCAAGCGCTGCATTTTAACACATTTTTTGTGTGCATTTGACCGTTTAGGCGTGCACCTTAAGCTAAATGATCACTTTACTTGTCTGTGTTCTGTTCCGTCTCTGAGCGCATGCACAGAAAGCCTCCTGAGGAACAGTGCAAGTTCTCTTTTGCACTTTTATAAACATGAATAAATCGAATAAACCTTAACAAATCAATCACGTCCCATTTTGCAAATGTTACGTTACATGATTTTACAGATTTGTATGTGAAATTGGGCTTTTATGTAGGAGAAAGTGCACCGCTGCAAAGAGAGTGGAATGGGGTGCAATAATCGTTTTATCTCGATTATTATATTTTCATTATCGTTGGAGGCCGAAATAGAAATCAAAACTGTATTTCAATGAATTGAACAGCCCTAAAATTAACCATCTGAAAGAACCAGTTTGCAGAAAAGAATCTGACTTCCTAGTTTGCCTGGGGCTATGTATTACAGGTAATAACGTTATAAATAATGTTCAGTTTCTTTCAGACCGAGGACCTTAATATATCATCAGCCATGGGTATTAATTTTTTCTTCCCTGATATGCTTCTTTTTTTTTTTTTTTTGACTCTCAATGTGACTGTAGCCATTGACTTGCATTTTATAAATCACCACATACCATGGCTTCAACTAAAAATCTTCTTTACTGTTCTACTGAGCGAAAAAACTTACCTACATCTTGGATGGCCTGAGGCTGAGTAAATTGACTCAGCAAATTTTAATGTTTGGATATCTAAAATGTTTTATGACATTTTATCACGTAAAGGTAGTTGGATATGTGTGACCGCATTTGTCCTGATGCTTCCTGGACAACAGTGAAGTACCGCTTGCCTGTCAATCAACCACTGTGCTAAATACATATACACAGTATAAACATATACACTACCGGTGTGTCAAAAGTTTATAATTAAGATTTAACAGTTTTTGATAAAATCTCTTTTGCTCACCAAGACTGCATTTATTTGATCAAAAATACAATAAAAACAGTAATATAATTTGAGTACTTGCCGTAATACATTTTAAAACATATTCAAATAGGAAAAACTATTTTATTCGAGAGCAACAGCATGCTTACTTTACTTTTTGGTGGTTTATGTGATGTATGTCCTCTTGAGGATATGTGATCACAAGTGGTACCAAGAGACGAATCTGGGATGCGTGTAAATACCAGATGCATCACGACTGACCCCCCCGAGACGGATACCACATGCAAACGGCCATTGTCACCATGAAATGAAGCACACATTTACCATAAAACCTCACTAAATACACTGAAGATGCCCCTCGTTCTCTTTAAATGCATGCATTCATTTTGTTACCAATTAGTTGAGCTGAAATCCCAGCAAACAACCAACATGCCGAGTATAAGATAATGACATCCATTTTTCCACTTGTAAAATAAAGACACAAATAATGAATAAATCCATTTTTCAACTTGATAATTGAATTCAATAAAAGTAACATTGTCTGATTTGTCACATTTCAAACGCAGTGACAAGTAATTATCATTATTTGTTGAAAAGACATTCATTACTACAATAAGAATCAGTATGCTCTGTAAATAATGAAAAGAAGTGCTTCCATTTAGTTGGATTTGCTAGAAGTTGTTTTTGTGTCCTGCAGTCACTTTTACTTTCTTTGTACAGAAGCTATAGGGCTTGTATAAACATGCCAACACTACATTATACAACCATAACCTTAGTTATTGCCAAAAATATATATCCTCTGTATTGTTTTTTTTTAACACAAAAGTACGTTTTAAAGAAAGGTTTTAAAGAAACCATAAAAGTATCATATGCATAAATCTAGTTCATACAATTTGTGCAGCATATTCAAAGTCTTCTGTGTGTCCAGATTTTAAAATGTCACATCAACGTGTCACACCAAAGTGCTCTTTTTTTTTTTTTGAGTTCATAAAGCTATATGACTTCAGAAGGACTTAAAACAACATGCATAAAACACTTTTATGGTGCTACCTTGTCCTTTTGTTGCATGGATAGATGTGGATACAACAGTCAATACGTGTGTGTGTGTGTGTGAACGTATATATCTCAGTGGTGTGCGGTGGTGTTCTGAAACATTACATTACTTAGACTACCAGAGGGAGGGAAAAAACATTTTTTTTATATTTTTACATTAACAATGTAATCAATATTCTGTTTATTAAAGCCAAGTATGAATCTCAACAAGTTAGTGTTTTTAAGCATTTTACATTTATTCCAAAATAATAACTCAAGGCAGTAACAATTTAAACAATATATTTTATTTGTGAACTTATGTTCAGCTATTCTTTTTAATAGTTCTTTTAACTATTTTTTTGAATTATTCGGTTCATCAGTCATCAAAGCTCAGTAAATATTGATCACAGACAGAGATTTACTTTAAATTTCACCAAGTTGATTACTCACTAAAAACTCCCACAGATCATGTTTTCAGACCATTTCGAGTCTTATTTTGATGTAACAAAGTGGTTATATCCAAGTGTGTGAGTTGTTTACTTACTTTTTAAAATGAGACTTCCCATTAATTACATTATATTGTTCATTCAGACTGATTCGCGAACGCATGAAACCAAGAGGCGGGATTTATCGCATGAACCAATCACAGCCGAACATAACCAGTCATATCCAATCATATCGCGATGGAGGCATTGTCTCCTCTCACGTGATTTTCCCCCATTCATTCTAAATTACCCCCCACCAAACTCACAGGATGCTTTAGGGGGTCTGTTAAAACTCAGTGGGCCCAGGGGAGGCCAGAAAGACGCAGACTCCCGCTGTAACTTTACCTGCTGGTGTCGCTGTTGTACAATGTTTCTTTAGAAAAACAAGTGATTTATGCTCTTTTTAATATTATATTTTGTAATATTGGCATTGTTTTATTTTTGTACTACGAAAAGATTTTTTCGTAGTACAACATTTTTTTTTTTACTTGCATTTTTTTCAGTGGATACGCCGTAAGTTTTACTCATAAAGGTAAGAGTAATACATCATTCATAACTGTAAAGGGTCTACTTTTATCTGTGTGCACTCACAATATCAACCAAACGTTGTGCTTTTATAAAATAAAGAAAACAAACACGATGCGCTTTCTGCCATCTCGTCTTGAACAGGAGCGGTTACAAAAATGAACTGAAACTCAGCATGCCTCAGTGCACTCACAATATCAACAAAACGTTGTGCTTTTATAAAATAAAGAAAACAAACACGATGCGCTTTCTGCCATCTCGTCTTGAACAGGAGCGGTTACAAAAATGAACTGAAACTCAGCATGCCTCACAGACATGATAAATATATCTATAGAAAGCTTTAAATTTCTAAACGAAATAAAACAAAAACTTTCATTATAATCATAATGCGTAAAGATGCACTTCTCTCTAAAGGCGCGTCTGAGGAGATGGCGAGTCAGGATTGGCAACTTCATCCTTGCGACACCGACTCAGAAAACACTAGTTTATTAGTAAATAATTCAAATATCTCCTTACTATTTCCCCAACACATTCATGGTAATTACTTTTGCTGGTGCTTTGCACTAAACACCGTCGAGCCGCTCTTGACAGTCGCGGCAGCACGGTCTCGTGTTGTTTCCACCAGCGAGGCAAAAAAAAAATTTTTCATCACTAATTGATGAATGTCTAAAATATAAAAATGAGAAGCCTAAAACAAGCCCGATGCCTGGCCCGCGTCTGAACTATGACGTGAAAATTGTCCCGAAGCCCGGCCTTAGGGGC
>NW_015557179.1:1189447-1206947 GCF_001515605.1 Sinocyclocheilus anshuiensis | reverse complement strand
TGGTGAAACACATACATTTTCTGAACTGTGCGCTCCCTGAAAGCAGGAAACAGTTTAGGTGCTTGAATGCAGCTGCAGAATGGTCAAGATATTATTTAAGACCCGAGCCCAAGTTTGCCTCTCAGACCAATATTTTACTTCTGCAAGAGCTGTAAATAATCATGCTTCATTTTAACAAATTTAGCTTTTTAAAAGCTGTTGACCTGCCACATTTCAGTGCAGTGTTATGACACAGCAGCCGTATCAGCTGCTATGTAGAGCTGCTAACCTTTGAAGCGTTAACCATCTGAGGTCCACATGCTGAAACACTGGATCCTATAGTGCTACTCTGGGATCCGAGTAGGTGTGAAAGGTTACTGAATGCAGAAGAATTCTCCTGGCGGCCATTGTTTATAGCTATCTATTTTTTTTTTTTGACTCTTTGCCCTTGGGTTGGGGCCCATAAACAGCACTATCCCCGCGCCCTGGCGGCATCTCGCCTTGTAATTGTGAGTCCCTCTTGGATGTCCCAAAAGTGAAAGATGTGTCTGGTAAGTGAGAGAGGTCAAACATGAGCATGGAAATTTATTACATGCACTGCAACCAGATGGAGGCAGCCCATCCATCAAGCCGAGCTGTCACCCCGGTCACAAGCGTTTCCCATAAAGAGGCTCCCTCTCTCACTCTGGAAGCGGGAAGGCCACTCGCTTGTGCCCGGGTGTTTACAGAAACGAAGCCCTCAAAAGCACAACAACGCCCTTGTTTAATCATCTCTGCAGCTCTCCGGCTCTCCTCTCGCTGCCGAGGCTATTTTTAAACTTGACTTTTATCAATACTTTGGCGGCAGCTCCGGGAGATATTAAAAGCGTTGTGGGGAGCAGGGGAAGGGCGTTTCTGACACTTGCTCCCTCATTCGTCAGAACCTCATAGGCCCGTCGGTGACAATGAAAAGATTTCACAATACTGCACGGCAGAAACTCATTCTCCAACTCATCCATCATGCTCAACCCGCTAGCCGTTCCACTGACCTAATCTGTAATGCCTGGCTGCTTACTGGAGACTTCTTAAAGGCACCCTTCATTAATTGTGCTAACCCAACCGCAGGAAGCACAGGGGCAGCTTGCTGTCTGAGACTACCGCTTCTCTAAATGCTTCAAATATGCCTTAAAGATCAAGAACTGAACACAAGTAGCATGCAATGAGTTAATGCTGCTACCTAAAGAAAAATGACAAGAGAAAGTGGCCTTCAATATAATTAGACTGGATCAAAACTCTGTGACATTCTCAAAATTTTAAAACACTTACTCCAACAGAAATGTAACCCAACATAATAAAGTCAAACAATTTCACGTTTGGTCACATTTTTTGACTAACTTCACCTTTAATATTCTGTTAAAGGGATTGTTGACTTTAAATATTTAATTCTGTCATAATTTACTCACCCTCATGTCATTCCAAACCCGTATGACTTCTTGTTTCTTATGTATTTTTTATTTAGTTTTTTAATTTCTCAGTGTTTATTTATTTAATTTTTTGTGTCCATACAATTCAAGCTAAAGGGGTAACATGTTGTTTTAGACTACACTAACTTTCATTGTATGAAGAAAAACAGACAACACATTAAAAATATCTTGAGCATTCTGCAGAAGAAAGTCATATAGGTTTGGAATGACATGAAGGTGAATAAACGATGACAGAATTGACATTTGTGGGTGAACTATCCCTTTAAGTCATGAAATGCTGAAGAATCATTATAGACCTCATTCATTTGATCAAATTAAAAACAAGAATGCAAGACTGCTGCACATTCCAACACTCTAAAGACAGACATGCAATCACGCATCTTGTGTTTGTGCTGACGACTGCACATTTGAGGTTAAGAGGTGAAAGGTGAGAGGTTTGTGCATCTCAGCTCTAATTCTCCTCCTCTCTGGTCATTGGCACTGGGACTAGTGACTGTTAGTTAACACACAGGAGGACAGAAGCAGCAAGTGCTCTCTGACCCAGGACCAGCTATTATAGAGTTGTATTCCCCAATCCCCAGACCAGTTCTAGCTGCCAAATTTCCCACTCTCTAACTGTGCTGTCTCTACATCTGTTCAGTCTGCCTAATGTGGCCTGTCTCTTTAGCCAGTCTCTGCAGGCTGGCAAAGTGGGGGGAAACATATTCCTGTTGTTTCAATTCATCAATCATTTTGAGACAAATACGGCAAAGAAATTAAGGTCACTGAATTGTTGATGTGAATGTCTTTTATGATACTGAAGTACTGTTAGAGACAAGCAAAACATTGCCTGTTTTTTTAAACAGACCAACATGTCAACTTCTGGCTTGACCAGTGGCATGTGTTAAGAGGCGGGACTAGCAGTTTGTCAGCACTAACCGAAAGTACTGGCACATAACTTGTCTGGAACCATTGTTGCTACGGACATAAATTATTCCTCAAATCGTGCAGATTTTATAACTTTGTGAAAGAAAAATGGTTATAAAAATAGACTTGCATTGTGGGAGGGACAGAAGTCATACCTCATTGTTATAATTATAAACAAATTATCACTTGAGTCTGGAGACTAGTTGCCAAATATATATGTATGTATGTATGTATGTATATATCAGTGGCGAGCGGTGACTTTTTTAACCGGGTATGCTGAGTGATAAGAACCCAGGGTGGGGAGATGGGGGGATTCCCCGGTCTATATGTCTCTCTGCATCTGCCAAATAATTTTTTTATTCACAGTGAATAGGAGTTAAAACTCCCACCCGGGTGACATAACAGACCATGCAAAATACCCAAAAGTATTTAAAATATTGCAAAGTAACGTTGCAACCTTGCAAACAATAATACAATCAGAGAAGGACTTCAACTGTAAGCGACACGAGGATACGCAAAACAATATGATGTTTGTTATTATTCAAATTTTATATAGCCTAGCCCACGTTTTTATAAAAAAAATTTTTCAATTTACCGCTTAGGCAATAACGTTGACAATAACATATATCTTCAACGAGAAAGCTGCAGAGAATCCGCTCGCCCGGAAGCAACCGCAACTGATAGATTTAAAGAAAATTACTGCCATTTGGCAAAAAAATCATTGTACGTACTTATTCTTAACTCTTTTAAGCTTTAAGTTACATTTCAAATTACAAGGGATCAACTTATAATCATGTTTATATGAATTATCCCATGAACTTATTCTCTCAAATGGCCTGGGTATGCGGAGCATTCACAGCTTATACGGACGGAACGCCACTGGTATACATGTACTGTGTATGTACATATATACAGTGGGTACGGAAAGTATTCAGACCCCCTTCAATTCAATATAACAAAGAGTGAAAAATTTAAGGGGGTCTGAATACTTTCCGTACCCACTGTGTATATATATATAGAGAGAGAGAGAGAGAGAGAGAGAGAGAGAACATGTTTGATATTTTGAGTCAATTTTAAAAACATTATCATGCACATGTTTCTTTGTGAGTTTTGTGTGTTCGGAACGACTTGAAAGTTGTTTAGTGTATGATGCCCAGTTTAACTCCGAAACCATTTACAAAGTTGGCAAATGTATGATACATAGTTTACTCCAGCCTTTAAGAGGTTTGTTAGAATATTATCCACCCAGAACACCCTAGCAAATGCATGGCAACACCTCAGCAACCACATAGCAACCCCCTGCATCCACTCGGAATACTATAACAATGGTGAGTTTTGGACAGGTACATTTATTTATTTCTAAAATGTAAAGTCTAAATATTTTTGCACCTTTGTTTGGTGCTATCAAACAGAAATGACACACTGCAGTTTTAAAGAGAGCTCATCTATGACACCAAACAGTCATTTTGTTCTGTATTTGTTCTGTATTAAAGTACAAGTCATTTGAATATCGATACTAACAAAAAAATATTCTCTGGAATAATCCATTCAAAGGCAGGCGAGGTGAAATGTGTTTACACTGATTAAAACACTCACGACCGTGTCTCTTCCCACCAACTGCTGATTGAGCATCTCTCCTCAGAACCTGTGTTTCCAGTGAGTATTGATTATTGCATCATTAACTGAGTCCACACAAGAGCGAGCTGAGGTTATCAAGGGTTCAGCAAACAGCCAGTGGACAGAGCAACACCAGAAACCGCTCTCTCAAGTTTGTGGAGCGTGGCCTGTACCCTGCTCTTCTCGAAGAGACCCACAGCGGACCTCCTTCTGCTCAGAAAATAGCCACAGGCTTAGCTCACTTGGCTACAAACGGCCCAACCGGTTGCCAGTATGCCGGAGGCGCCTTACCACCCACGCTTTAGCACGGACCCCACTGCTGACCATACATACAGTGCAGCACAGCCGCCCATTCTGAGAAACAGACCACACACTAATAGATTAAAGCTTCTCTTGGCCAGATCTGCCAGCACATACATGTCAACTTGTAAGATTTCAACAAAAACATATCTGGCACTGGATGGGAAAAAAACATCTTTCAATAACTATGTTTAAGGAAAAACAATAAATATAATTCAGTCTTTAACTGGAGAAATTAAGTGCCGGAGTCCGCACAGATGGTGACATTCTTAAAATGTTCTCAAATTTACATGTGGAAGACTTTTATGGAGCAATATCAAGCATGAAGGGAGTCCTTCAGTGATTTCTGACAATTTAACTGCTCCCCGTGACACATTAAATGGTGGCAATGACAACTTAACTGCCCTGCCAATCAGTATCTTCTATTACACTCACTGTCACAGGCAAAATATGATGCAGGGTCAAATGAGATTGGCAGCACTTTTCTTCAAACTGAATCGCCAGTTAGGAATAGAATGAGGATTCATTGCATTGTTGGTAAATAATTATACATTTATGTAAAGATGAAAAACAATATTTTTTTGTAATATCTTCCAGTCACTGTTCCTTTTTAAAGGGGTGGTTGATTGCGATTTCACTTTTTTAACGTTAGTTAGTGTATGAGACAACAACAAACAAAAAACATAGGCCTGCCATTAAAAGCCGTGCTTGCACAGGTTCTGCACGATCCTGACCTGCTTCTCAATCGGGCTCAAACTGATAAGCGATATTAACGACGCCTTGTTTACAATACAACCGGAGCACATGCCGCTGAGGTGAAGGGCGGGACATTTAGACACGCACTAGAGGCGGTTTAGCCAACAACAACACACTGGGCTAGCTAACCAATCAGAGCCCATGAAAAAAAACAGTGAACCACCCCTTTAAATAAAAAAATCATTTAAAAAAAATCTAATCATGCAATTAAAGTTGAAGTGTGCAATTTTCTAAATGCTAAAATATTTTCTTCTAATCTAGTTATAAAGAAATAACAGTAAGCCATTTTAGGTGGATTTCTTTGAAAAGTAGGTTTGTTTATATGGGCAAATTTTCATAAATACAAATGAATCCAATCTGACTTCAGATTCTGAAATTTCTCTTTATGTGAACCTTAATCTTCGCAATCTGATTTACACACTTACTAACATGTGCATTATATGTATTCCGAAGAAAACTTCAACGCATACACAGTTCCCAGTCACCACATTAATAAAATGCTAGCAATAATGTTACTGATGCTACCATGCAACTGTTGTTTTAGTTTTTGCCTTGATGTCATATCTAAAAAGAAGGCTGAGATAATATGTCAGAAGAGCTTTTTTTTAAACAAATATTTAGTAAATATTCAGTATCCTCCACTGACCAGTTAGCGATACATAAAAACCTCATGTACTGTAAACATATGCATCAGGGCACCATGTAAAATTCGCAAGCCATTTTTTAATTCAATCGAGAAAATAGTCTGATTTAAGTGTTTGCATGTCGTGTAGAATTATTTATAGTGATGATCCAATCAAGATTTTTAGACATTTATTCAGGGCCTGAATTTCATTTTTGAAAATTAATTCTTCTCTTAGATGACTCTTGTGAGAGTTGAGGGTTTCATTTGAGGGGTGAAGGGGGGCATTTTTCAAAAATCTATATTTATCTAACCTAAATGTTTAATCATGCACTGTATTTTTGTTTTTACAATCGTGTTATTGTTGCACAATTGCTTGCACTGTGCAAGCCTGATTTTGTGAGCTGTATGTGAGGTTCACACATACTCCGTTTGCAGTGCGTATGTAGTCCATATGTGTGGTACAGAAGCAGCACGGACTGTGCTTTCACACAAGAGTCTGCTCCTGATCTGTGGCTGTTTACCACAAACACAACATTTATCCATTATTTAGATTTTAAATCCAAACAATGTTACTTAAAAGGCTTTTTCAATATTGTGATTCTTTTTTTTTTACACAGTACAGTAATACAATCTTCCATCAATTATTTAATGCTTTACTTTTGCATTTAAATCTTTATTACAAGCAATCCTGCGGTTCATAAAGAACTTTAATTAAGAACTTTAAGAACTTTAAAATTATTGCCTTATCTAAAAGTTATCTTTTCCTTTAAACCTAGGCAAAAATCCATAGCCTATTTGTTGACTGTGAAACACAGCAGACTTTAATTATTTACCGCAAACAATGCGCTGTTACTTTAATTCAGCGCGTGAGGCCCAGCAAAAATAGACTCGGTGTGGAAACGATCTCTGCACTGCTGCAGACTCACCACTCCTAAATGCACTGCCAGACCGCAACAGTGTGTGCAGTGTGAACGCTTTAATCTGTTAACATGAGCGCGGAAAAAATACGCACCACATACGCACTGCAAACAAAGTAATGTGAACCTGGCGTTATGTGTGTGCGCTGCGAGTGTGCATGAGTGCACGGTCTCCAGGAGAGCACGCGAGCATTGAATGGTTTAAATACTGGCAAAAAAAAGAAAAAAATGCAATTTATAAACTTTAGTGACGATGCGACACTGCCTCGATAGTGCAAGTGACAATTCCTGTGTCAACTGTGCAGCGTGCAGCTCACTTATAGTGCAGACGTGATGTGATTTGAAGACATTTGCATTTTGAGAGAGAGAAAGAGCGTGCGCGCGGTGATTCACTCACGCTGTTTGTGAAATTATGTCTCTCAGAAACTTTTTCAAATTACTTTATAAGTTATTTAATGAAGAAATATGAATTGTACATCACCTAAAGCATTATAATTATTTCACCCGCGCCGGACAGAGACTGAGACGGCGCCGCTGCATGTCATGCCAAACCTCTCAAGTGACGGCAGGCGCATCATCAGCTTGAGATCGGTTTTATGAGATTGGCCTTTTTAGAGACCGCCAATCAAATCATCCCAAAGCGATTATCGGCCGATTGTGATCAGTAGCCGATCAATCGGAGCACCCCTACTGATCGCTATTTCAGGGTTGTACATAATTCAGCTTTAAAGCCAACATGAAACATCATTTGTAACCCTAATTTTATTTCCATAATGTGACACGGTATTAAAAAAAAAATAATAATAAAAATTGAAATTAGAGGGGAAAAAAGCTGAGGGTGAAGCTTAATTTTATCCACCAGAAAAGACATTGCACAATAAGAGGTGCCGTTGAAGTCTGGAAAAAAGTTGTTTCTGAGGTGGAGGTAGTTGTTACTTTTTAATTACATATTATTAATACTTTCAAGTAACAAGCACCGATGAACTAAGTATGTGTAGTAAAAAAGTAAACAGGTCAAATAGTGTCAGTTTTCTTGTTGGCTTGCCATCTAAGATGTCCTCTGAAAAATTCCGCACACAGCTGAAAGCAATGTCTTTGTCTAAAGAGTTGTGTTTTTAACCTCTGATGTTACAAGCTGTTGAAATGTAAGGAGGGGTAGACAATTAAATGGAGGCTTAACCTGTCAATCACTCTCCTTTCGCCCCATCACATCACAAGCTCTGTTCCACCTCCTCTTTAACTCCTCCTGTGATATGCCGCTGGTAGCTTGGACAGCTGATTGACCACCCTCCTGATCCGAGCACAAGATGGTATCCTAAGCTCAGATGGGCCGGTTAGGACAGACAGGTGAAGGTCTGCTGTATAGAGAACTGGGGGATGAAGCAGTGAAATAGAGGCAGTAATTTAGGAGTTTTAGCCGAATTAAGGCTAGAGGTGAGAGTGGGGGCTGTCTTGGATGTCCAAACACTTGTCTTTCCGAGGGGTAATTTAGGATTTAATCTCCACTGCGACCATTGGCCTATTAAGGGTCTCATTCATCCTGGAAGGAGGTGAGGTTAAGCAGGTAATATTACAGAGAAAGAGGCTCTTTGAGAGAGCTTGTGAAAAGCCAGAGTGTGTTTCCTATTACTCGCTCCCAAACCTTTTGGATTCCAGACAGTTCTGTTAACCATCAGCAATTATCTCCCTGTCAAAGCGAAAGGTAACAAATTTCCCCATATCCAGCCAGGCAGCAGCATCAGCTGGACATGAGCATCATCTGACAGAAAGTAAATCACCGCGCCAGCCAGCACTTTTGACAGACAAATGCACTACCTTGGAAAACCTGGGCCTATCACTCTGAACAGCATGGAGAAAAAATGGATGAGCCTCTCCCTGTTGACCTTACTTTTTTCCCCTATCTCCCTAGCCCTCGTTTTTTTTTTTCTTCAAATAAGATTAAATGCCTCTGGTTCTGTAAGCACTGAGTAGTTCCAAAATATGAGCATTATTAATGGTCTCTACAGTGAGCTGTTTAATCTTGTGCCAGGCCGCAGCCATCATCTTACCTCACCTTCCCTTTCCCCTCCCAGACAGACACAGGAAACAGGAAGTAAGCTGCACAGACATGCTTTATCTGACGAGCCGTGTCCTCCTGTGAAGTTTTAAAAAGTCTGATGTGTACAAGTGGAACAGTTAACCAATGCTGAGTCAGCGCACAGGAAAATATGTTGTTTTGCAACACTCATTAGCCAAGACAATGCCACAATTCGTCTGTGGTTGGGTTGAAATGATAGCATATTGTGAGAAGGATTCAAATGAAAACATCCATGTTGTCAGTAACCAGGGGAAAAATTAGAAAATTGGCTGGTTAGCATTACTACCCGTTAAGTCTTGCTAGTAGATGTTGTAATTACACCAAAAATATTTCTCCATCCAAATGAGCCATGTATTTTAAAATGATTTTGAACACATAACTAATAATAAATTGCTAATATTTCTTAATAACTTTAGTATTACATAAAAACCTTTTGTGGTTCTTTTAAGCAAACATTGCGCACTTTCAGGGGGTCCTGCACCAGCTGAGTAGCTACCGTTGAGATAGGAATGCTAGCAAACATTTTGCAACATGACAAATTTTGCAGTAAGCACGGTCATTTCCAAACTGAACACAACACACGAAGCATTTGAACCAAGCTATTTCTATCCAGCTATCAGGATGTAATATCTAGTTTAAACTAAGCAGATCAGATGCTATGTTTGCTTGACATTAGCGGTATATGGCTAGCTTGTATAACATGTGTCCGAAGAATGTGATGATGAGTGCATGGGACAGACAGGTGGGGAGGAGAAGACCAGGTGACTGAGACTGAAACAGACATGACCTTTTCTATTTGTCAAACACGCTCAGGCTTCATTTCCTCAGCACGTCACTGCAGCTTTCCAAATTACTCCTCAAACCATTTCCCTCATGAAATGGGCACACAGAGGCCTCAGTCAAGGAGAGAGGACTAAGTTTCCATTTAATTAAATGCTACATCCCGTCGCATTAACATATTCATTCTGGAACAGGACATGGGCTGTCACTGATGCCCAACACCACTGGTTGCTGTGAAGGCAGGGAGCACTTCCTGCCACCAGCTTGTCAAGCCAGATAGGAAATCTGCAACGATAAGCTGTCTGACTGGATCACACATACTCAGACTGGCCATACGAGTAACAAAGTCTGAAATTTAGTTTAAAAGCAAAAAATGTATATGCATAGAATCTGCTTTGATATGTGATTGTGCCATGGTTTATCAAGTAACAGTTTTTGTAAGCAGAATTTTTGTAAACAGAATTATAAGAATAGGGTTTCGGAACATTCCGCCTGTCTCTCATTGGTTGCACAAACAGATAGTCCTGCTCTAAAGTAAAATAATTGGTTGAGCCAATGTTGCTGTTTCAGTCTGGTCTACATTGGAAATAGCTACCTAATGAGTTTCAAAATGGCTGTCGAGTGAAGAGATGATGGCTTAAAGAGATGGTTCCCTCTAAAATAAATATTCAGATATCATTTAATCACCCTCGTGTTACTACAAACCTATATGACTTTCTTCTGTGGAACACAAATTAAGATATTCTGAAGAAAGTTTCAACTGTTTTTGTACATACAATGTTTTGTCCAAAGCGACAATGAACACCACTGGCACTCATTGTAGGGTCAAAAACGCTTCAAATGAGACATTCTTCAACATATCTTCTTTTGTGTTCCACAGAAGATTCAGTCGTACAGGTTTGGACTGGCATGAAAGTGAGTAAATGGTGCCACAACTTTTGGGTAAACTCTTCTTTTAAAGATGGCTGACCAGTCCTAGAATGCTTAGGACCATGTGATATTTCAGTTTTTCTTTTTTAATAAATCTGCAAAAATGTCAACAATTCTGTGTTTTTCTGTCAATATGGGGTGCTGTGTGTACATTAATGAGGAAAAAAAATGAACTTAAATGATTTTAGCAAATGGCTGCAATATAACAAAGAGTGAAAAATTTAAGGGGGTCTGAATACTTTCCGTACCCACTGTAAATGAAAACTGCATAATGTTACAGAGTAAAATGTTGATCCAGGAAGTGGTATATGTCTGTGCAAGCTTTTGGAGGTATTGATGGAAGCGATTTACTGGATTTATGCTTTGATAATCGTACTGAATATTATCCAGATGTAGTTTTTGATAAAAATTTGATTTTCTCACCTTTTTGCTCAAAATTATGCCTTTTTTATGAAACCTACCTATATTCAAGTGTTGATAAAAAAAGAATGCTTTAAGCTAGAAGAAAACTGATTTTTTTTTTTTTGTTTAAAAGTAGAGGCTCTGTTCTTTATTTTGGTGTATTGCATATTCAAATATTCATACAGCAAAATATACTAGAGGCCATCAACTTTTAGTGAAAATCATCAATATCGCTGGCGGTGGCTGTCAACATTTTTCAAAAATGTTGGCAGGGAAAGAGTTAACCAAGCCACCACTGGCAAATGATCTTCAAGTTACCAGACAGGGACTAAGACAGTGGGCAACAGGGACGACCCACCTGATGTCATGACGACAGGGTCCCACACAGCATGCTACTTTGACTAAAGTAATTGAAGCTACATAGGTAACGACAGCTCCCTCCCCTCCTCCAGCCGCTGGGCTGGATCAATATTTGTTGGGATTGCACCTTGTTCCAACAATGCCAGATTTACAGCAACTGCTTGGATTTACACTTTGTCTTCCAGCGCAACTCATCAGCGTAACCCAATTACTAACCCCAGACAGACAGCATTAACATGAGCCCTGCTGCTTCTTTATTGCCCTTCAACCACCCCATCTCATTTCAGGGTCTTCAGGCAATGCCACCGTAACTGATACTACACTTAAAATGTGCTCGCAGAAATAAATTCTCAGTCTTTCATTACTCCTACCTTGATTTACTTCATATCATCCGGCCTCTATAGACAAAGATAACACATTGTAAATTACCCCTACCCAGTCTGCTTGTTTCAGTGCCGGGCAGGGGGGAGGCAGGGGGTCTGTGAGGGCAGAGCTTCATGTCACATGAGTTTGTTTTCTCAAAACCTCTGTGCCACAGGTGAACCGTTCACACTCCTGTGCAAAATGGTTGTCTTACTTTGCCATTGTGGTACTGATTTTCCCTTGTTTGTGCACTGGGTGTAAATTACTAAACGGAACATCAAAGGACCAACCGCTCAGACCCTCAGAGCATCTTGTGAAAGGCATACTGACAAAACAGAGGATTAATTGCCAAAAATGATATAATGTCCATCATGAACTGTCGAGGCCATAAACGGTCAATAATTTCAAGAGCATTAATCATCATCTGGTGTGATAAACCCCATGACTCAAGTCTGTGCGATGTAATGACAACGGAACATGTGAGCCTTGATTTGTTTTGGTCAGTCACTGCCAGTTTGTGCCCTGGGGCGATTGTCACTGTGCTGTGATTAATATTGCATCCAGCGCTGTCAGTCTGGCGTGACTTTGGAAGGAAGATGCTAGCAGCACGTGTCCTTTTTAACACGCAGAGTCACGGCCAAGTGCTGTATTTCATACTCACAGCCTTCTGAAGACTGTCATTCATCCTTTCTGATGAATCACTGGTGCTCTGACCTTGAAATTGAAGCATAAACAGCATAAGCTAGATATTTTAACATATGATCCCACAAGTGCACCCTCTCACCTTTTTTCTGGAAAGCAAACATTGTAGATAGCATCTACTGGACTTGAAGTTAAATGCTGGAAAGAAGACTGACCATTTAGAGGAACAAAAAGACAAAATAAATGTATATTTTATACGGCTGTGGCACACGAAAAGCTGTGAATGTGCAAAAAAAAAAAACGGGGTTTAGACTACACATGCCAGTGACCAGGTGCAAGAAGCCATACTAACTTTCCTAACAAAGTACTATAAAGTACAAGTTGGCTTTTCATACTATGACAAGCCAACTATTGGTTAACCTTGATAACAATGGAAAACAACAGGCACTATCAACAATGGTATGGATCAACCAAATGAAGTTGCTACCTCATCTAAGCCAAATATACCCTGGCAATAAGACACTTGTGTTTAAGAAAAGAAAGACAGACTCCTTACTGTTGACTTGCATTTGTGGCAATCCATTCATCACTTCAAAAGTTAACTGAAACTGTTGCAGCATTGCAGAGTCTAGAATATAGCCAGGCTGAAATTGTTGAAATTGAAACTGTCTGGACTTTATGTACCAACAACAACCTGAAGCTCATTCACGTTTCAAAAGCTGAAAAAAAAAACTCAGCGTCAAAGTGAACAATCCTCTCAAGACCTCACACAAAGAGTGATTCTGTAATAATACATACAGTGCATTTAAATTTGACATGCATTTCAACCTCATTTAAATGAATATGATCCACACTGTTAAAGTTGAAGTTCCTTTACACATAAATACATGAAACATTACCACAAAAACAGTTCCTTTTTGCATTAATACTGGCCACACAAACACAGATGAGGAACACAACGCAGTCCACTCCAGGAGAGCTACTGGTATTAGTCTGCTGGCATCTTCACAACATTGAAACTGTCTGAAAGAGTAAAGGATACAACTCAGAAAATGCAAGGAGAAGATGGAAAAACCACTAACATCTACGAAAATGTTGAAGTTATAAGAACAAAATTGGGAAAAGAGACCACTGACTCCAACAGTCCAGTCACCTGAACTCACAGGAAGAGATTCTGTGAAGATCAGAGGATACACAGCAGCTGCAGTGAACTTTACCCAAGATGGATGGATTTACTATCAGTTTAGTTTTTACTATGTATCCACTGAGATGAAGAACTGGAATGAGAGCAGAACCAACTGTACGGAGAGAGGAGCAGATCTACTGAAGATAAATAGCACAGAAGAACAAGAGTTTGTGAAGAAAATATCATGTTCCACTAATTTTTTTTAGCATTACCTATTAAACAAGTCTTTTGTTTAGAAAATGTGTTTATCATTTGGACAGTTCTTTGTTTTTTTGTTATGAACTTATATATAATGAATCTTTGCTTTGAGTATAAAAAAAATGTACCTTTTATCTTTTAAGTCATACATATTTGTAAGGCTGTAGTTTTATAGTGTGTGAACAGTGTTATGCTAGATTAGTCAGTATACTCAGTCGCTGAAAGCGGCCCCTTCTGTAGGCCGTGCGAAGCCCCCTCGTCTGCTCTGCAATTTCCTCTACCTTCCATTCTATTTCAGTGGCTGATAACTAAGAACATTAGTTTTATGCCACTTGCCAGGCTCAAATGAAAAGAGAACTAACTTTAATGACACCGCAATTAATCGCCCCAATAGACAGACAGCTAAAAGACAATATATTGACTTCATTAAGGATAATGTATTATGCCATTATGTCAGCAGGGTCACCTTGTGTATCATACACGCCGGGCTAATATATTGGCATTTTCCTCAAATAAGATAAATTCTGATATGAGTGATAAAGCTGATTAGAAAATGCCTCATCCAGTGAGGCAGAGAGGAGGCAGCAGTCCTCCTCCAGCAAGAACACACAGCCCCATTACTGATCACTGCTTATCACACGGGCACATTGATTTGCACAAGCAATTTAATCATTATTGTTTCAGTCCAATCTACAAAGAGAAATGTTTCTCCTTCAGTGGGTGTGCTGAGAGCTACGAAATGTATGGCGTTACATTTTTTTTCTCCCAGTGAAATATTATTACAATTTAAAATAACTGTTTTCTATTTTACTATATTTTAAAATAAAATTTATTCCTGTGATGTCAAAGCTGGATTTTCAGCATCATTACTCCAGTCTTCAGTGTCACATGATCCTTCAGAAATTATTCTAATATGCTGGTGCTAAAAAAAACCATTATTATTATTATTATTAAATTTAAAAACAGTTGTGGAAAAGCAGCAGTTTCTGCTTGTGGAAACTGATTTTTCTTTTTTTTGCTCCATAAAAATATTAATTTCTTAAAAAATAAATATATATAAATAATTAATCAAAGTCTTATTGACCCTACACTTGGTATTAAATGGTATTATACATTTTCTTAATTATTATGATTATATTTTTTCTGCATAGCAAACTAATCAAGGTATTAATCCACACAGAATATATAATACACATATATCGTACATATTGGTGAATTTACAAACCACATCACTTATTTGGCTCAAGTTTAGCTGTGTCAATAGTAAACACTGATTTCAAATGCAAAAAATATGAATTACATTCAATTATTCTAAATATTAAACTGCCATTTTCCTGGCTGGTTTAAAATTTGTCACATTTATGTGGCCCACATTTGAAAATGCACTATAAATCTATTTGTCAACACAATCTTTCACAGATTGTAAGCTTCCATGAAGTGAAAAATAATGTTCCACATGCAAAAGGCCCATGCATACTCTATTTAGTAAATCCCATATTATTATTATTATTTTTAAATTAATTTCAATGTAGATGTAAACTGTCCCCCTGCTCATGTAAAAAGAAAATAAATTTCTAAAAATATTCAAAGAAATATTCAAAGAAATATTCAAGCTTGTCATAACTCTCAATAACCTTGTCTAGAAGCACATTTTTACAAAACAAAGTATGCTAGAAAAATGCAAACAGATGAAGAACACAGAAAACTCACTTCTCCAGATGACGTAAAGGTCAATGGAGACTTGAGGTAACAGGCCGAGCAATATTTGAGCAGGATCACTGATTGAACGGCCATTCATTTGACAGGTTTTCTTCTTCTTCTTCTTCTCTCTCTCTCTGTGCAGTCCAGAGCACAGAGACACAATGTGCCCTATTCCTGCGACCTTGGGCTTCCTTTTTGGGATGGCATTATTGACATTTTCCCCCACCATCCTGTGGCCCTTCCTCTCATTTGTCATGATTATTGCTGAATTCTCAGCTGTCATTTGCGGCTGTAGATCAATGGCTGTCCACTCCCCCTGTGTCGTATTGGCAGCGCAAACAGCCTTCCTCTTCTAAATGAGGCCCTCACTCTCTCTCTCTCCAACCATTAGAGCCGTCCTGCTCCTGTGAGCACTCAGTCCTTTGTTAGGTCAGTCTATACATCACAGCACACATCAGAAGTGCGCTCACTTTCCCTGCTAGGTTCCCAGCACACAGATGTGTGTAAAAAACACTGTGTACTATTATCATTCCAGAAATGTGAGAAGCAACCTTGATCCGCAAGAATATTACACTTCTCATTCTCATTACAGTTGTGCTATGTTAGTCTGGCAGAGACAGTGTGTGTGTGTGTGTGTGTGTGTGGAGGGGGGGTTATGTCTGTGTGTGTGAGCTAGAGATAAGGCCTTGCTTGTCATCAGTCACATCCTGTGTGCAGAAATCACCTTGTCGGTTTACTTGAAATTGGCAAGACACAGTAACAACACAATGCTTTAAACAAGATAGTGCCCATAATATTCTCATTAGCAGCAGTTTCCATAGCGATTGCTTTTTAAGTATGCTGCACCAGCAATGAACAAAAAGTTCATGAGTGTACATGTCATTATATTATCATTTGTAATGACAACTCTTCTGAATAGCTCATTTTCATTATGTGAATGTTTAGTGGCCCTTTAAATCTCAGGGTTTATACTTGTGGGAAATGAAAAGATAATTCAACTTTCAAAGAAACTCCAGAGGACTTTAATTATTCTTTTTTAAAAGGAGAATTAATTATGCCAGGCCTAATTGCTTATGAATGTGAGGACACAGATCATGGGTTTTGATCCATCACACATAAAGCAGAGACAATTATTTCACAGAGATTTGGAAAGAATACGCTCCAATTAGTGTTAAGAACTTATCAATTAAGTTCATATTCACGTCTATATTGGCTTATGATTTACTGGAATATAACTGACAAAAAGTAACTGTCTCTCACATTGTAAAACATTAAATACTACTACTAATAATAATAATTATTATTATTATTAGGGATGCACCGATAGGATTTTTGGGGGCCGATACCAATACCGATTTTAACAATCACTTATTGGCCGATTCCGATACCGATATTTGTCACTTCCTCTCTTATTTGAAATTTTGGCATCAAAATAGATAGTATTTTGATCATGTTTTAAATCAGCAAAGTTCAAAAACACCTGCATTAAATTATACTAGAAGTTTTATTGCTGCATCATCAAATAATTTCTAATGAACATGGATTGGATCCATTTAACATTCAGCAGGCCTACATAAATACAACAGAACAAAGATACATATTAAATAAACAGTGCTTTTTAGGTAGGTTTAACAGTTTTCAGGTACAGAAATAAAGTAAACAAATGTAAAATAACACTTCACTGTATAAATTAAATACATATTAATCCTTTATTGTAACAGACTTTATTATGATTAATCTTCTCATTTGTTTTTGTATACATTTTAATATTTTTGGTCAGTTTAAATATGTATGAGATCTCCATTACCAAGGCGGGACTCTTATTGTGACGGGTTTTCTAGTCTACGGAGCTATATGGGTAATGAAAGCACGTTTTGTTTAGCTCTTATGGTGATTTTTTGGAGTGAAAAAGGACGCAAATAAAACATCAGTAAAGTTTTGGTCATAATTCAGATGAGGTCCGCTACACTTATGAAAGTTACAAAAGTTATTTAGTCAAGAATAGTGTGCGATCTTTTTTCTTTTGTTATTTGATTAGCATTAAAGTGCAGACAGCAGCGCTAGGATTATGCAACAGACATTATACAGCTCAGTGCCTTCACGCAGTTAATTAATAAACCATCGGTTTGTTATATCGGCCTTTTTCCTTATATAGCCGATATGCCGATGGTTGTAAATTGAGGAAAAATCAGCCGATAAATATCGGCGGCCAATACATCGGTGCATCCCTAATTAAAACCCATTATAAACGAGGCATTTGTTGCATCCAGTGGGGACATAATTAAGGATTATAATGAC
>NW_015557179.1:1165869-1187684 GCF_001515605.1 Sinocyclocheilus anshuiensis | reverse complement strand
TTATTGGCCGATACCGATATTTGTCACTTCCTCTCTTATTTGAAATTTTGGCATCAAAATAGATAGTATTTTGATCATGTTTTAAATCAGCAAAGTTCAAAAACACCTGCATTAAATTATACTAGCAGTTTTATTGATGCATCATCAAATAATTTCTAATGAACATCGATTGTATCCATTTAACATTCAGCAGGCCTACATAACTACAACAGAACAAAGATGCATATTAAATAAACAGTGCTTTTTTAGGTAGGTTTAACAGTTTTCAGGTACAGAAATAAAGTAAGCAAATGTAAAATAACACTTCACTGTATAAATTAAATACATATTAATCATTCTTTATTGTAACGGACTTATGACTAATCTTCTAATTTGTTTTTGTATACATTTTTTATATTTTTTTGTGAGTTTAAATATGTATGAGATCTCCATTACCAAGGCGGGACTCTTATTTTGATGGGTTTTCTAGTCTATGGAGCAGCTATATGGGTAATGAAAACACGCAGTTCTTCGGATTTAAAGTTTGTCCGTTTGTTAAGCACCCCCCGAAAAGGCATGAGATCTGTATATATTTATTTACTGTTAGTTGTAATGAGTGTTTTGTGTAATTCGCTGTATGTTGATGATAATGCAACTGAGAGAGAGAGTTTAATGTGCACTTCTCGTGCTGTGTTTTGTTTAGCTCTTATGGTGATTTTTTGGAGTGAAAAAGGACGCAAATAAAACATCAGTAAAGTTTTGGTCATAATTCAGATGAGGTCCGCTACACTTATGAAAGTTACAAAAGTTATTTAGTCAAGAATAGTGTGCGATCTTTTTTCTTTTGTTATTTGATTAGCATTAAAGTGCAGACAGCAGCGCTAGGATTATGCAACAGACATTATACAGCTCAGTGCCTTCACGCAGTTAATTAATAAACCATCGGTTTGTTATATCGGCCATTTTCCTTATATAGCCGATATACCGATGGTTGTAAATTGAGGAAAAATCGGCTGATAAATATCGGCAGCCGATACATCGGTGCATCCCTAATTATTATTATTATCATTATTCTTATTGTTGTTGTTGTTATTATCGTTATATTATTATTAATGTAATAATTATTAAACAACAACAGCAACATTCATTTTTATTATTATTGACATCATGGTAATATTGTTGATGTTAGTGTTGATTATTTTAATCTAGGGTGAAGTCTATACTGTCTGTCACTAATGACAGCACAAAGAAAAGTCAAACAAAATTATTATTTTTCAAAAACTCCTGCCTGTCATTATTAACACGTGTAGAACTGTTCTAAACTCGTAACGCTGTTTGAGACAATGTTGTCATATCTGGCCCGGTTGTGTGGCAAAAACAAACAGATTGCTATTGTATTCAGTGAAATTACACACAAAGAACAACAGTTTTAAACCAATGTGAAAGTTGAAACAATTTTGATCCTTATATTTGTGGATTATGAGAGGGACTTCATTTTGTATCTCTTTTCTGTCTCAATTATAATGGTTAATCGGCACATAATCAATGCACTACAAATGGTGCACCTGAAAAAATAAGAAGGGCGAGGTGCATTTATCATCTGATAAAAGACACTCTGCTATCCATCTCACACTCAATGCCTAATCCTACAATAACACTCCATGCTACCAGTCCATGACATCACAGACTTCTTAAAAGAGTCAATACCTTACCCATAATGCATCATAAGATAAAACTTCAAAGTGTTGTGATTTGATACCACATTAGGTTTGTACATCCTATTAAACTCATTTTGCGGGTAACTACAGAAGTCACAATAATGTAACTCAATACCTCAGTAACTCCTCCCACTGTGAATTTTTGGGATGATGACACAACTGCAGTAGTTTTAATACGATCACGTCGCCGTGGCCTTGTGTACCAGAGAGCACATATTCCGCTCAGGTACAATCAACACATCAGCCCTTCAGCAGCGGCACCCTGATGAATTAGTCTGAAGTGCCTTTCACCCAAGGTCAAGGCTATGTAGACAAGCATTATTGAATTTATTCCACCAATTCATGTAAATGCCTTAGGAAGCTCAGCTATATAATTGTAAAACTGTCCCCTGCTGTAATGAGCCGTCCAGCGGGATCAGAAAATACGAAATGACACTCATTTGCGTCCTCCTGCCGAAGAAAAGGATGAGGGGTAAGGAGGAGTACAGTCACACTGCCTGTCTCATCAGCGACTTCTCAACATCCACTTAAAAGTCCACAAGGACCGGACAGGCTGATGAATCCGACATAATGGAGCGGACCGACCGGGACCGCGTCCTGTGCTACGCACGCCCTTGCCTTTATTCTCGAAGCTCTCGCTCGGCTATTTCGTTTTTCTTGACACGCACACCTACGCTCGCTGCAGTAGTATGGCTGCCTGTTTTTTTTCAGTCTACCTTTTCCTGCCGTTTTTCCTCTCCCTGTTTCGGCTCAGCTGAGCAGGTCTGACAGGCGGATTCCTTTGCTTTTCGCCGTATTAAAGCCACTTTCCCGCCCTGACAGCCTGTTCTATTCTGCCACCTTATAGCTTGGGCTTCACACTTCTCTGGGCAGCCACTGCTTCTTGACAGACCACTGTCACTTCCCATCATCCTCTCTGTATATTCGGCGCTCCCCTCTCCTCAGCATGCAGCCCCACTTTCCTACCAGTGCAATTATTTTTTTTGACAAGCCATCCATCAGCCTTAACTTTAAAAGCACTTTCTGATATCCATTGTTAAAGCCCCAGCCTTTTTTTTCCCAGCTTCCCCGAGAGCTCGCATGAGAGAATATGATATCAGACATCCAACCTACCAAACCATGTAAATTTACTTTGTTCTCGGCTATGTTTCCAATTTCACGTCCAATTTTTCGGTACATTATGCGGAGTTGTTGTGCCTAATATGATGTTGTCAAATCCCATTAAAGTTCACTGTCTTGCATGGCTTTAAAAACAGGTTACAATTTGTATTCCATAAAGTGGGGAAGGAGAGCAGTCTAAAGTCAAGCTGAATCTTATTAAAATTATCTGTTCAATTGTGACGTCTGTGGAGGGAGTAATTTAGAGGCATTAGCGCAGGCACATATGAATATGTCAGTGTAGCCAATAACGACAGTCGCATCTCTGCGAGTCAATAAAGCTCTTCTGCTGGTCACACAAATGTGATGATAATCTAAGGAAATGAATAAGAAACCTCCTGTTTGAGGAGGAAATCTGCTGTGCCGCTAAATAATTTGGAGCATCTCCAATTGGCCTACATCTCAGCATCGTGCAGGAAAAGCAGGGCACATCATCTTGGTATCATCCAATCATGTCTGTCTGGTGCGCCCAAATTACTCGAATTACATGAGCGTAACGAACTATTTACCTTACGCCGCCGAAACAACATTTTGCCCAATCTGACCACTGAATCCATTATAACAATATGCAGCTAAGGGCGCTCTGAGCGGTCACTGAAAACCCTCATAAACAACACACTTCCATACTACACTAAACACATATTACTGGAGAATCATATATGAACATACTGATGATTCATGCACAGAGGGTTCAGTGAAACCCTCAGCTTTCTATAGACAGCTATAAACCACAGACATATAAAGCTACTATACAGGGCCTCAACTGTTTATAAATGCCAGTTATGCAGCACCATAAATTGTGTAATCAAATAATTGCATGGCTGACTAATACACTGATGTAGAGGAATGATTTCATATCTAATAATTCAGTCGAAATACACCACAGGACCCCATGTTTTCACAAAAAAAAAAGAAAATAAATTTTAAGTGAATTCATGATATAATTAATCAAATTAAACCATAAAGATTTATATTTAAAAAAAAAGATAAGTTTATAAATTATAATAGCAATATTTGATGAGAAATATTAAGATTAGCATAAAAAAAAAAAGTGCGACACACTTAAATATATTTTATTTATATTTAACATACAACTTAATTCAAACGAATGCAACTTTTGTTTACGCAACATAAATCTTAAAAAATGCAGTTTTTCTGAAAAGCAACATGCCAGCATTGTCAAAAAGACTAACTCTATGCCAAATATATTCCAAGCTTCAAGCCCTTCAAGAAAAGGAAGCACAATTAACAAGCTGATATCATCCTGCATCTGGCTGAGCTAATGAAAATCAAATTACACTCAAATCTTTATAAATCATCATTACTGAGGATTCTAACTGATCCAGCAATTAAACATGACAAATGTTATATGCGCCAAAACTTAATTTTAGTCCTCCAAATAACAAACTATTCATCTTAGTGTTGTGGCAAATTAACAAGGGAAAGAATTGCTGGTCGGGGAGGGGGTGGTTGGGTGCTGGGGGGTACCCCTCTGTAGAAATCACGGTCTGGGGGCACCTAGATCGGACCGAAAGGGCACTTTAGTGTTGCAATTAAAGGGGCAGGGGCTCGATTTGTCTCTTTCAGGCTCTGTGGCGCTCTGCTGTCTATATTGTCTTCTAACCTTTTAAGAAAAATGCGGTTTTAAGTTTTAACCAACCATGAATATCAATAGGATTATTTTACCATGCTGTGGACAGTGCTGTTCATGCAAATACAGTACAAAAGCCACAGAAAGTTGCTTGCATGTGTGTTTACTCGCGAGACAATGGAAGGCGGGATCACACAGTGGAGACACCTGCCTGTCTCTGGGCCTCTGACAGCTCAACCAGGAGCTAAGTGTCAACATATGGTTATCAATGATCCAGATGGCTTCTTCATATCTGGAGACTGACAACGTTGCTCCCCTATTATCAAACAGTAGTAATTAACCATAATCAAGTAGGTGTTAATTAAGCATAATGAATCAATTTCTACCCAGCTCGAGCCTACTATCAGAAACTTACAGTTAATTATAAGCACTAAGCACTCTGGGTAATCTCTAGACTGCGGACGGGTAGAGGTGCGGTATTTGTTCAGCTGATGATGACTGTGTTTTTTCTGTGAGTTTGGCAGATTTAAGCCTGGAAAACTCCTGATTTGCCATGCTGTCACGGTGCTTGTAATGTGCATTTGGAAACAAACCAACTTTCCATACTTCTAATGAGAAGCACTTTAAACTCTTGGTTTAACATTTGATCATTAAGAAATTAACACCGCATTAAATATTATTATTGTCATTTTATAGTTGTTTATTAATATTTGTTATTTTTATTTAATAATAATAATCATAATAATCATAATAATAAACATTTCAAAATCACAATCAGTTTATCAAGCTAAATTTTTTATTAAAACTAAAGTTGATGTTTTTTTTTTTTGCAAATATCAAACTATTCACAATTTTTGAAAATTATTTTAGCAAGTACTAAACTGCTTTTTTTCCCCCCTCGCATGCTTCTGCACATTAGTTGCACCACATGACTTTGCTCTGCGGGACAAAATATTTTCAAATGTTTATATTATTTGAACAAAAATGCTTTAAAATAAAAGGTAGATTGTAGACTACCAAACTATAACTTTGGTTCAACCAAGGACTATTCAGGAATGGCCACCGATTGCAGACCAGCGGACAGAGTGTTTAGGAAACCTGTTTCCAGTTGCATCTGGTGACACCAGTGGCACAGAAATTACACACTTCAGCTTTAAGGGTAGTCACCATACATTCCCGCAAAAAGCCTAGAAATATTATTGAGCACGTTACGCCGTTGCATTAACATGTCAGAATATTTGCCGTACGTTAGCAGCCATTGCGCTGAGACTGGCAGCTTCATTAGAAAGAGAGCAAGGAAAATGTCAGTTCGCATCGCGTTTAAACTACAAAATCTCAACTCAAAGACAAGCCATGCCATGATACTACGGGACAGCGCTTTGTAATTCTATATCAGATTAAACCACATCTACACAGACAGGATATGACACTCCTGTTATTATTTGCCTGATAAAGGAACATGGTCTTTCTCCCCTTCTCATCAAATGGTAAAATAATTGCATTTCCCCCGAGGCTAGCGTCAGGAGGTTCTGTATGTTCTCACAGTGTCAGCTTCTGACTCAAACTTCTGTGAGAGAGACGCTATCTCACGCCGAGACAAGATGAATTAGAAAAATCAATGCTTCAACTCTTATTTGACAAACCCGGAGATATTGCACGGCGCACCTCTTCTCTCACACATATTTTCTGTGCCGTGACAGGGTGCGACTGCCAGCACAGATTCATCAGGAAACAAATGGAACAGCAGAAATAATTGGTTCATGTGCACTTTTTAATGACTACAGCCTGTAAAAATAAGGAAAAGAAATGGGGGGTGAGAATAAATCTTTTAAAGTCACTTTTTTTTTTTTGGACTTCCTGTGAATTGTTTACATTCTGTGCCCTGCCTCAATGTTAACGAGTCAAATCTGTTTACTGTCTGGGAGCATGCGTGTGTGTGTGTGTGTGTGTGTGAAGTCTTCATAAGGTGTATTGTTTATTTCACACTCCCCATTGACACTTTGACACCTTATATGTGGAACTCGCCACCCATCCTCACTGGCTGTGCCATCTATTGTGACATTTGGTGACGCTGACATTTTTCGCTCAGATGCATGAGTGACCATTCTCTTCTTCTGCACTTCATCATGGGCTGACGCAGAGGGCTAAATGCAGTCTGACTGGCCGTGTCACTCTGGATGAGAGAGTGTGCTGACAGTGTGTAAATGTAAATGAGTGTCCCGGGCTCACCCTCGACTCTGAATGCAGTTGTGAGTAACGCCGGCCATGTCATCCATCCACTCTCACCGTAAATCAGGGTGTCACCAGAATGGGCCCAATTAAAAGGGTCAGTACAGAAAATTAGGGGCTTTATGTACAGTCAGTAATTTCTGCAGGAAGATGCATCAAGCAGCCAAAGGAGTAAATCACTGTGAGAGCGAGGCGATAATTACAAGGATCACGGTCCTTCCCCGGCCCTCAGCTGGGTTAGATCAGCTCGGTTTAATCAACACCACATCATCTACACTTAGCTGGGAAACTATTCATTCAGCCTTTAAAACAACAGCGCCGGACACCAGAGCCGTGAGTTACGATTTCCTCTGAGGATACTTATATGACTCATGCAACTGGCAACAAGCAGGATCAGTGTTGGAGAGTGACTAACTATATGTAGCAGCACAACTAACTCAACAGCATTTTCAGTAGAGTGACAGTAGCTCAGATGTTTTCAAAAGAACTGCCTTTCAAGCACAACTCTGCAAACTGAGGAAATAATCACACGCTTTCCTAAAACGTCATCCTCCTCCCATTTGCTGTGTTGGAAAGTCCACTGATTTATGTAAATGTGGAAAAAAGAAACTCTGATTCTGCCCTATATGGGTATTATTTAATATTTTGTAAAACTTTTCCCAGCAGAATGTTAAATAAATAAATAGATAACCAATAAAGATAAAACAAAGAAATAAAAAACAAAATAGATTCAAGAAATAAACAGTGGAATGAATGAATGAATGAATGAATGAATGAATGAATGAATGAATGAATGAATGAATGAATGAATGAATGAATGAATGAATGAATGAATGAATGAATGAATGAATGAATGAATGAATGAATGAATGAATGAATGAATGAATGAATGAATGAATGAATGAATGAATGAATGAATGAATGAATGAATGAATGAATGAATGAATGAAAAGTATAGAAACCCAGCGACCTCAAACAATCCAATTAGTGTGAAAAGAATACAACTGATGTGTTTTTGTGCCAGATTACTATTGTTTTAAAAGATATTACCTGTTAAGTAGCTTAGAGTGTAGCTAACTGCATTTACTAAGAGCAGAGTTTGACTTTAAACGTGCAATTTCAAAAAAAAACAAAAAAAACACATTTCAAAGTAGCTTCCCAAACACAGAACTGATTGTAACATATATATAAAAAATAGCATGATAAAGCACACTGTATTTGGTGAAAGTAACATGGCATGGAGTGAGTAGCAGTGCTATGTGTGCATTTCTGTCAGGATGTGAGATGCTGTCGACTATGAGCCCTGAGAGGATATTTTAAGTGAAACTGCAGGTGGAGATGAAGACATACCAGTGTCAGCACTGTGATCCAGAGGAAAGCCCATCAGTGCTCTGGATGTGTATTGACAAGCCTGAGAGGGAGAGGAAGTGGCCTGGAGTCAGTCACCTTGGCCGAGGCACAATGTCAGCCTGGCCCTGGCAATCACTCTTTACCACTGTCCAGGGTATTATTTAAAGGCAAACAAATATCAGGCCCGAATGTCACAGCAAGGACGCGGAGTCTGCCTCTCACCTCAACTAATCAGTGTCCAGGTTTAAAATTGCCCTTTCTCCTGCCCTCCCCTCCGAATCCATCTTCACCCGTCCACCCCTCTGACAACAACATCACAGCTACACCCCCTAAAGCCCCCACACCAGATTTACTGTCACCTCTTGCTGCTGCTGCACAATTTATCGACATTACTTGTCAGCTTTCTTTTCAGGAAAGTGCATGACGGATAGATTTTAACTGCGTCCTAATGTTAAATATTCTGGAAACACTACATTTCATGCTATGCGATGCTCTGAGCCATTATGTAATGCATCAAAAGTTTAAGTAATTTAATTTGATTGTTTTTATTACCTAATTACATCCAAGAAATGGATTCTTGCAAAAGAGAGATCTCAGGATGATATATCTCAATATGCAATTTTATGAACTTGATCATTTACCAGATCGCATCATTCTAACATGAAATCAGGAACTCATGATTATGTGGGAATGTAGATGAAGATATACTCTAAAAACAGTTTAAAGTAAAAAATCAAATTTATTTATTTATATATATATATATATATATTGCTTTAAACTGTTTTTAAAGTATATAGCATTTTTTGTGTTTCCAAACTGCTAAGTCTTATTTTCTTGTGAATGTTCACTTTACTTTACTGTCAAACTCCAAAAAGGACAAAAGCAAAAAATAAATAAATACAAAAACAAGACACACCACAAATATATAAATAAATAAATACATAAATAATATGTAAAGCGCTTTACACTGACATAAAGCTATTGCACAGTGGCATTGCAGAAAATAACTGAACATCAGCTACTATGGAGTTTTCCATCATTTTCAAAGCAAGATGATTTGATGGGCTAATACCCTTTTCTAGGTGATTACCAACAGTGGACAATTGGGCCCAGTGAACACAACATCTGTCTTAGTGGCGGTGTTGTTGCTCCGGATCACATTCTCTCAACCAAGTTCAAATAAATCATTATCTCAGCTATAAACATATACATTTCAATCGATATGTACTCTTTTTTTTCCTTCTCAAAAACGGCTGCAATAAAGCCCCAGCAGGCATGTGTGACCATAAAAGTATGTAAAATAAATTAGGAGAGCATAATGAGAGGCTCTAGCAATTCTCCCATAAATATAACATAACAACCACAACTAAAATGTCATAGAATCAAATAAACCAATTTTGCTGGGACAGGCCTGTCTTTATGTTCACTGCACAGAGCCATGTTTATAGGCTTTTTATTGGAGGATCTCATTTTTTTGGCCAGAGTGTGGACGGAGTGTGGAGCTACAAACACAGGTTGTACACATCACGGGTTTAATATGTTTTCCCTGCGATTCATCACCATGACACTGACACCTGAGGCCAGGCCTACTGCCATATTTCCCTTAAATGGTTTCTCTGGGACCCTGGATGAAGGTGATTGGTTAGAGAAGAACCTGCATTTGGATTAATTCACTCTCGATGTAAAATGAGGGAGTAAACCTCCTTCAAAATGAGATGATTGAATCCAGATATTAAGATCTGATGGATGGCATTTGGATTAACCACTGGGTTTGAGCAATAGTCTGCATTTAAAAATGATATAGCAGATATATTATTAGAGAAAGAACATCTTTAATCACAGGCAAAGATCTGCTTGCAATAAAGACTGGACATGATAAAAGTAACAAAGTAAATCAAGAACCGCTCTGAGCGATTCACTGATTCAGAGCAAGTCGTTAGAGCAATTCAAACCGGTAACTTGTGATTTTTATTTTTTATTTTTTTGTGATTCTTCATTCTTTTTCAGTGATTCATTATAATCATAGTCCCTAAAAGCATCTTTTACATAAAATAAATCCTGTTTATAAAAGGAATGGCACCACTAGTTCAGGCCCACAGTTAGACACACACAAAGACACTCTCAACCTCATTAGAACTTCTCATATGTTATAAAACAACTGAATGTTACATAAAACACTGGGATGCAATTATTGTAATAGCTGCCCTCTAAAATGTCTCCCTTCAGCAAGAGGACAACCTAATAAGCGGTGTGTGATTGATGAGGCTGTGGCTCCTGCAGCCAAAAAGCACATGGCTGTCCTGAAGGAGCACCCAATCTGAAAACAACACCTTTTTATCCCCCTGGCTTGGATACCAACACTTGGCTTTTCATCTGAGGGAAAGGTGATATTTTAAGGCTGTAAGTAACACGCAAAGGATGAGGTGGCAGACGTATCAAGACTAGACTGGAAATCAGAAGCAGCAGCAGCTATCCAAACACACAGCATAAAACACATTCTGGTTTACTAGGCTAAAAGCATATTGTCTTGTTTTTAAGCAGGAAATGTTAGCAAGACAGTTTGCATTTCTATAATATATTAGAGGTCAGCAACCCGGGTTCGGGTTAATGTTTAATGAATAGCTTCGGGTTCGTAGCTAAAGTAAAACTACATGCAGTAGGCTACGCATTCATCACACACACATTACTTGCACACAGAAATCAGAGATCGCGCAGCGCACACAGAAACACTGTGGCGCACAGAAACTTTTATTAATAAAATAGCTTCCATACTGACCCACTGCATTATATTTCTCAATGAGGTAGTAAAATCGCTGTTTTTGAAGTAACTAAGCTTCATTGCATGTAGAGAGAGACACGCAGATGCAGGTAATTCACACATGCAACTTTCACCCCCCTCTCTCTAATTAATTCAAATAAATGATATAATTCATTCATTCAAATAAATGTGATCTTACGGCACAACTTCATCTCTGTGTCTGATTTAAAGCAGGCAGAAAGCTAACGAGCCATAACTGACGAAAATGACCGTAATTTTTACCCTTTGCCTCCAAGTCATACATTCAAATATTTTAAAGCACATGCTAGCTGGATTATCCCTTACATATAGCTAATGTGTGCGTGCAGTTTGCTGTATAGGCTATATTTAAAATAAAACTTGTTTTGCTCTTGTGCCAGATAGTGGTCTCTCTCAGGGGCGGGTCTACATGGTGGCCAGATGGTGATATTTGAAATCACCAAAATAAACATGCCCCTACCCAAAAGAATCACACCCCTCTCTTGCCTCCGCCCCAAATTTCTAAACATGCTATTCAACACAGGCACCTCCCCCATCACTACTGGACATGACCCTTACTGGTGATTGGCTACAAGTGTGTTTTGGTGCTCGGTCCGATCCACTTTCAAAAGCGTTTCTCAGAAATCGCTTACTGCACCTTTAAGTGTTTTTATTCATTGAATATGTACAATTTCTCATGTGGTAACATCTAATTTATTTGATTTTATTCAACCCAAAAATATTAACCTAATCAACATTAAGTTACATTGATCAAATGAAATTTAAGGGTAGGTCTGCACGATAAATCGCATGCGAAACACGTGCGTGTTTTCACATGGTGTAGCATTTACTACAACAGAGCCGTTGTTCACTGACAAGCTGCGCAAAACCACGATCATATTTTGCACAGCTTGTCAGTAAACAACGGCTCTGTGTAGTAAATGCTGCTCCATGTGAAAACACGCACGTGATGGAGATTTACTGCCGATTACAGAACCGGCTTTACTGACAAGATGCGCATTAAATATCGCATGCGAATTATCGTGCAGCCCTATTTAAGGGTTAGATCAGGTAGAAATTGCTCCCTAAGATAACATTTGCAGGTTTGCACTTCTTAATAGTGTACCATAGATTCTACAATGTTTTTTGTTGTTGTTGTTTTTGTTTTTTCTCATCATGCTTATTTTGGTCATTTTGCAGCCAGCCTCTTTTGAGGCAGTGCCCTAGCCTGGCCCCCCGTTTAAAATGCTCTAGACACGCCCCTGGTCTCTCTGTCACAACACGACAAACGGCACGCGCACATTAGCCAGCAGTGAGCAATGATTGCGATACAGCAATTAGGAAAACTTCTTACAGTTTACTTGTGTCCTGAACTGGCCGTGAGCCTTGATGAGTCTCTTTCTTTACATGTTTTTTGTTTAGCCTACTGACCGTTGCATGCAATCGTGAAATACAGCTTTGGCTATTCGTTGTGAAAAAAAAAACGATTTTGGGTTCAGGCCGATTCAGCGGGTTCAGTGCCGCTCGGGTCGGGTCAGGTCAGACGATCTCGTGTACTGGCCGGATTCGGGCTTCAGTTTGACCTCAAGTGGTTAAAACAATGTGACAAAAACACACGCAAGTCTGACTCAAATGTTTAATGTCACGATTGTTGCCATCTATTTGCATTAGTTTATACCCAGCTGGTCAATTTTATGCATTAGTTATCCAGCGAAGTTTAATATTTAAAGCCAGTGACGTGAGAAAGCAAAGTGATATTTTCATGCAACTGACAGAAACATATAAACAAATCAGAAACACATCCGATTTCGGCTTGAGTGAGCGGACGCTGCGGCCGGCGGATTCGACGAAGGAGCGTCCGGTGGGTTTGCGGCAACCACATGTGACGACCCCGGGCTGGACTCCGCTTCGTCCACGGTGAAAGCCAATCCGGCGATCCACAGCGCGAAGTTGATGTATTTCCAGCACGCATCAGCTTTAGGCATGACGAAGCGGATATTGTCCTCTTTTGGAAGGCCAAACAAAGTAGTTTCGCTTTCACAACAAAACACACAGCGTCTCCATGACATGGCGGCGAAGGCAACAACAATACTACAGCGAGAATAAAAGTTATGCCTTTTTTCTTTGCGTGAACATTTGGGCGGTGTTATGCAAATCTTCCCACATCGTGACGTAGACATGAGGGGCGTGTTTGAACGAGGCGTTTTAGGAGGGCGTGGACAAGTCTTAACTTTTATAAAGAATGTCTCTTTGGGTTTGAGACTTTAGTCTTTGCAACTTATTTATGCACGAACAGCTTGTAACACTCCAAAGAGAAAGGAAATTTTGAAATTGCATCATATGACCCCTTGAAATTTGCTTATAGCACAGGAATTGAAGATTTGTGTCCATTTTGCGGAGACACATTTATGTGGCCAAGTGTAAATGCAACCGCTTTAACAAATCAGATAGCTATCCGATCAGAGAAAACGCATCAAGTGACTAGATGTAAACAGGCCCAATAAGAGTCCATTTGTAACATTAACTAGGGTTAATAAATGTTGTAGAAGTATTGTTCATTGTTAGTTTGTTAATTTTAACATTTACAAATACATTTGTAAAATTTAAAGTTGTATCTGCTAACATTAGTTAATGCATTATGAACTAACATGAATGATCAAGGTATAATTAATACGTTAATATTTATTTATATTTAAAAAGTACAGTACATTTTCATGTTTTTTTTTCTAATAAAGCTCAGCACTACTTAACTTGGAATTTTTATTGGATCAATAAAAATCTGATACTGGTCTGCGTGTAGACCACTGTGCAATATTGTGAGCCCCTCTCAGAAGCCCAGCTATCAGATATGCCTCTAGAGGTGGGTTGTTTAAGAAACAATTAGGAGGGCATACAAAACCATTTGCAGGCAGTCTCGCTTCCTCAACTCCCTAACTGGAGTAGCTTTCAGGGCTGATTTATCACTCTGTCGCCTTCAGAAGGCAACATAATTAATAGGAACATGGACTTCTAATTTCAATGACTTCCACAGCAAGTGGATTTCATTTGATTTATGATTGCCAACAAGTTTGCATTTTATCAGTACATTCAGTCATTATTTATGCTGATGACCAATTTCAATGGGTCAGTATCATCTAACTCACTACTAATCAAAGAGAATTAGGGTTCACTGCATTATTCAACAGCTACTAATTTATCTTTGGAACAAGGCTAAAGAATAGATGATGTCCTGCCTGAAATACGCCAATGACTCTACAGTTTAAAGGCATGATTGCTATTAACAGGGTCAAAGTACCCTGAATGACACACTCATGGAAACTCAACTCCATACAAATCAAGCACATATGGCTATGAAGCACTTGGTTTCAACTGCACAATGACATTTCCATAACTAGAATTAATTGCCTTTTAAAATGAGATTTGGAACACAAAGTCCTTTTCCAGCATGGCTTAGAACTGAGATTTTGTGTGAAGTCTGGAGTAAATCAAACATTTTCAAGTCCACCAAAACAAATCATTAAGCTCAGGGAATGTCCGTGAATGAAATTAAATAAAAAAAACAACAACATTGATGGAGCAAAACATTTTTCAAAGAAAAAAAAAAAAAACTCATAAGAAAACATAACAGGGACACACTACACTAATGATATTACGTCGGGCCTAGTCAAAAAAGCACCAATAAAACCTAGCCTACACTACGAATCATCATTTGAAGGGGGTTTATACACACTCACGCAGATGGTTTATGCACATATACAAATCTCTGGTGAAACCGCAGAAACCATGTCTAATTAGACTTCACTTAGTCTGATTAAAGAACAGCATAATAGAGCTCATGACTCGCATATTCGCTTGTATTGATTGAGTGTCAAGCAGATCATTTTCAACATCAATTTAAGAGCATTCCCTGCTTTTAAATGAGACATGCCATAACATCCAGCATTCAAATTAATATTAATATATATATATATATATATATATATATAAAATGAAATAATTTTATAATTTAATACATATATAACAACACATAAAAGCAACTGCAGACATCCATGCAAAGTCATACAGCAATGTTTCATGGTGACAAATATTTACAATTATAAAATTTTACATGCTGTATAATATAACTGCTAGTGTTGCATGCCATACAGTGAGGGAGTATAATGTTAAAAGCACTCATACCCACCAGAGTGAATGACAGAGTTAATATTCACAAGAAGTACTGATTTCAGCAGGGCAAGAACAAACATGACAGTTTATGACTTGGATCAATCTCATGCTTCAGCTGGTTCGAAAAGTACAAACAACAACTGAAATGCATTCAGATTGAACCGTAAGAAGGCCAAAAAAGACTGGAATAAGTAGGTAAACATTTCCTCCATGGTGCAGAAATCCCCAGCAGTATATAACAACCTGGAACTGCTATATTTCTTTGACACAGCGTGTCTAAACAAGTCAAATTTACAGTAAAGAGATGAAAAATTCCATCTATGGGCATCTGAAAACATGTCCAGCACTGATGATCAGACTCCATTTGTAACCTGTTCCCTTTTTGTTGATTTGCCGTGTGATAAATTGCATTTAGCAAAGCAGGACAGGCTAAACGGTCCTGACAACTTTTATTGATTTGCATGAGATATATGCATGTAATCCTGTTTGTAGGTAAACTGTGGTGCTAGCAAAATCAAGTCACAGTGGTTTCGCCGAGAGAAAATTGCAGTCACCGCATAGGGAGGTGGAATAGAGAGAGAGGCGTGGGCCGCCCATTGGAATCTAAGAACTTGTATTAAGATATATTGGTTGCAGAATTCTTCAGGGCTTAAGCATTATTCATAGCAGACCCTCTCCGTCTGAGACTGTTTATAAAACGAGACAGCTTCAGCCGTGATAGAGCTTCAACAGGGCCAGTGCCACTTAACATGAGCCAAGTTCGCCAACAGCCTCCCAGCAGCTTGATTTGCAAGCCTTCCGCAGATGCTTGATGAATGACTTCGTCAGGTAGGACAGCATGCAGCCTTTACTCAAGCCATTCACATTTACATAGAGCGGTCCCATTTCCCTCTCTCCAACACATCAGTTCATTATGACCTGCTGTTTGTCATGTTGCAGTATAAAGAGATAATTCGTGCTTATTCCAGATCAACTGCAAAAATGGGAAGACAAATGAGTTTGGGATGAAGCGTACAGCACCTACGATCCAAGAACAAATCATATAGCTCCAGGCTGTTGGTGACGTATTTCCATAAAGCATCTCGCCTTGATATGGGGGGAGACATTTTGGACTAGTGAGGAACGTGGCCATACAAATGAGGCGAACTGTCTGTTGCCAGCCTGTGTTTGCATAAGAGATGCCAACAGTGACTTAAAAAGCCCTATAAGATTGTTTATTCGGCGATTTCTGCAGCCTCTCATACTTTACTTGCTCTTATTAAATGGAAACAAGAGAATCACCTTCAAGTTTATTAATGATGGTCCTCCGGATGAAAGATGCCTGCAAAAATTCCCAACATCTGTTTGCTGCGCTCACTTCTCAGCGGGGCTGCACCTATTTCTCATGCTTAATGATGCTCATCCACTCTGCAAGTTTTACGGACAAATGTGTATTTGGCTACATTCATCATTCTGAATGAGTGTTCTTGATGAGGCATCTGCTGGCCTGCTCCACTCCTTCTACTGCACTTTAACAAATGACATCTCTCTCCATATGTTTTTCACTTATGACAAATGTGTTGATATATACACACACACACACATATACCCATACATATGTACATGTGTGTTTACATATATATACACACATACACAATTTATAAGTGCGTGTGTGTTTGTGTGTATAGAGAAATACTTGTCTTTTAGCATTAATGTAATATAACAAAATATAACACTAACAAACGTCATATTGTGAATGTATTTAAAGTACTTAAAAGAAAGATACACAACCTTGGGAGAACTTTACCGTTCTTTACCAATCAAATCAAAACAAAACAAAAACAAAACTAAAAACAAAACAAAACCACCATCAGCAAACAAATGGCCACTGTACCACTTCACCACTAAAACATTCATTATGTAACATCTTTAGGAGAACGATCTAAATTCATGTGAGTTCAGTGGCGGACTTCCAAAGCCTGGATGACAGACATTGTCTAAAATCTGCTTTTTCCATTGAGTTAAGACTCGTCACTCGCAGACAACGGCACGTCTCTGTGGACTGACATGAAAGGCCTATGTATGTGTATAGACCAAGAGCATGTTGACATGAACAAACAACACATTAGTCATACATATCATCTCTGCAGTTGAGCCTAATAAATCGAGGCTGTGTTTGATCTCCAGCTGGTTCTGAATTCAGAGAGTGAATGGCTCAAACAGGCACAAGTTAAAATGCCAGGACATGCCATCTGCTTTTCCTGTGAGTTTGAAAATCAAAGCTTTTGCATCAGCTCAAGGGAAAACTGAAAATAGCAAATAAGTCATAAATATGGTCATTACAGTAAAAAGCAGCATCAGAGGCAGCAGGTATGATATAGCCACAGAGAAAGAGGGTGGTAAGTGCTGTGGTAACACTGTTCGGAACAATGAAGAGGATACTGACATCCAACACTATAATATATAGTAGTGAGTGTTTGATCTGCATATAATCATAGTAGTGAGTGTTTGATCTGCACTGTGCTGCAAATTTTGTGTTAAAATAAGCCACTCTATCGAGAAGCATTATGAAATCTAATTTCTGCACGTGTTGTGCAAAAGAGTGTGGTAAGTGCTGTGGTAACACTGTTCGGAACAATGAAGAGGATACTGACATCCAACACTATAATATATAGTAGTGAGTGTTTGATCTGCATATAATCATAGTAGTGAGTGTTTGATCTGCATATAATCATAGTAGTGAGTGTTTGATCTGCATATAATCATAGTAGTGAGTGTTTGATCTGCATATAATCATAGTAGTGAGTGTTTGATCTGCATATAATCATAGTAGTGAGTGTTTGATCTGCATATAATCATAGTAGTGAGTGTTTGATCTGCATATAATCATAGTAGTGAGTGTTTGATCTGCATATAATCATAGTAGTGAGTGTTTGATCTGCATATAATCATAGTAGTGAGTGTTTGATCTGCATATAATCATAGTAGTGAGTGTTTGATCTGCACTGTGCTGCAAATTTTGTGTTAAAATAAGCCACTCTATCGAGAAGCATTATGAAATCTAATTTCTGCACGTGTTGTGCATTTTAAGCCATGTTTAAAATGAAAGGTTTGAACACATTTCATGTTAGTTATTTCTCTAACTATTTCTATATGATGTTATCTCCTTTGTTTTTGTGGCTAGTTAATGCTGGTTAGTGCTGGTCTGGTGCTTGTTTAACTGGTGAACTAGCATAGCCTTCAGCCAGACTCTGTTGGTGAATTTAGGTGACCAGTACTGTAGATGGTCTTTCTTGTAATGCTACCTGATAGGAGTAGTCGTGCTAGTTAAGCTAGTTATTATTTACCTGGAAATAGTAGCACACCAGCATCTAAAACACAACATTCGGTGGACTAACAACATATGATGGCATAAGCAGGAAGAGACAGAGCACACAGACACAGAACAACCAGGGTATCGGCAGGGTTTTTAAGCTCAAATTTAAGACTTTTTACCCCATATGAGTGGGGTAGGGCAATGAAAGTTTCATAAAATGATGAACTTCACATTTCAGCTTTTAAACCATTTTTTATAAAATGGATGAGTCAAATTTATTAATTATAATATTAATTAAATAGCATATAAATATATTTTACTTTCTTAATTGTTCAGATTTTTATAATGCTTCTTGTGGATCCACCAGCACCTGACTTAAACGTGCAGCGCTCATGTTTATTTAATGAAAACAGAGTCTTTTGAAGTTTAACAGTCATATTCAGCCATATCACAATTCTTGTATTTCCATTCCCGAATTTAAGACCTCTTGAAATCATAAGTAAGACTTGTACCATTTAAGGGTGTATTCACACCTGTCTTGTTTGGTTCGATTGAATCGAACTCAAGTTCGTTTCCCACCTTGGTGAGGATCTTTTGGGCAGGTGTGAATACAGCAATCGCACTTGGGTGCGGACCAAACAACCGCACCGAGACCCAGCTGAAGAAGTGCTCTCGGTCCGGTTCCAAACGAACTCTGGTACGCTTGAGAATTTCTGTCCAATGAATGGATGACCTTTAGCAAACATGTGGTTTTGTTTACAATTTCTGGTTCACTTGCAAAAAGGGCAGTGTGAAAGCAAACCACACTAAACAAAAAAAAAAATCAACATTGTATTTAGTCCGGACCAAAGCAAGTGAACTAGCAGACTTTCCTGGTGTGAATACACCCTAAGACTTTTTATGGCCTTAAATTTGACTTTTTTAGGACCCAAGGAAATCCTGACAACAGACAGAGTGATTTAGTGATAGATAGACAGAACAATAGATAAAATAAGATACAACAACAGATAAAATGATAGATACAACAATAGATACAACATTAGAACGATAGATCAAACGGCAGATAGAATAGATAGAACAATAGAACGATAGAATGACAAAATGATAGAACTCTATATAGAATTCTAGGTACGTTAAGTAGAATGATTTCTATACAAACCGGGACTTCTAACAGCAGCTGCAGTGACACGATGACTTTACCGATTAGTGATTGGCTCTTTTACTCAGAAGGCGGGGCTTCCTTCGACAGAGCGGCCATATTGAGGTAGATAGATGACGGTAGATAGAACGATAAAGCGCTAGATAGATAGAATACTAGATAGATAGACAGACAGATAGATAGATATAGAAAGAACAACAGACAGATATAATGAAGGATCGATAGACAGAACAAATTAATGTTTATTCATACTGTCAATTAATCGATAGATACATTTATAGACCAATAGTTTGATAGATCAATAGATAGTGTTTTGCCAAGATGTCCACCAAGTGAACTGACTTGCCTTAAGAAAGACTTTATAATATGTGAATACACTATGTGACTTTACAATATCGTAATACAATATGTGATGCAAAACGGATCCAATGATTCTATAATGCACAGATGTTGATATATATGTCCTAACACATCCGTCTCAGAGTATAACAGTTGGGCAGGATTTCCTGAGGTGGTTCCCTTCTGAACTCTGTGCCAAGTAGCCAGAGCTTTGTACTTGAGAGTTTGTTTTTCGGGATCATACTAAGCAGTTCATTCTTGTGGCTGATCTGTGAGGGTGGGAATGGACGTGTCAGTGAGCCAGGCTTATTTAGCGCAAGCCTGTGTAAAACTATCTGTCCAACAAACAGCTGCAGCACCTCAGCTAGACTAATACGAATAAATCATCTCTCACAAGGCAAAACAGACACACTGTGAAGTCCGGCCCTCAGCTAAAACTCCTGACAAGCATAAATGAGGAACAGCTATTTATTTTACGCCTTTAGATTCCCCCACACCTCACACCACCCCATACAGACCCAGAGCAGGTCAACTGATGTCATGTGACTGCAGTAATTTATTATAACACACACTGAACTCCAAGGGCATGTTGGGATTGACTAGGGCTGTGAAGGAAAATCAAATAAAGAGAGCTGTTTATTATTCCCACTGCATATAGAGTGATTGTGCCTTTTCATTAGAATAGTGTCCTGTCCGTCTTAAAGGGATAGTGCTGCTATTATTCACACGTGTGTCTTATGGGCTCCATACAAGTTTTTTGGGAAGTCACATCACATGATTTTCTACAACGTCAACTATTATCAGCTAGTCATAAAAAGGTCAAATTATCTGATATTTTAAGAGACTTATTGACCTTGACACATAGCCATGAGGGTCTGCAGAGGTCCTCTCTATATAATGTCCTATTTATTCCCCCTAAGAAACAGTAATGAAAGGTCATGCCAAAGTATTTAAGGTTTTCTTTTCAAGAATTTCATAATTTGAATGATGCTTTTTTTTCTTTAATATGCTATCAGTACAACTGCATTACCGTGGCATGTTTGACCTTATTCCCAAAAATATCAAAATAAATTATTCAGATAATTAAAAACACAGGGTATAGAACAACATGAGGTTGAGTAAATAGTTATTTTTTTAACACTCTTTTTTTGGAGTTTTTGGGTGAACTATTCCTTTAAGAGTCATACAACTTCATCTGTCAGAACTGCTTTAGTCTGTTGAAGCTGTATATGCTCACATAATGAAATGAAATTAAGTGTATTATAGCAAGCATGTTTCCACAAAGGGAGGCCCTGAAACTCTCACACAGGGCATGTCATATCCATTAACCTTCTAATGGCTGACATAACAGCTGTTGATAGTAGAGTAAGAACAATGTGTGTTATGGAAACAGAAAGAAACATTTGAATACAGATTGTGGTGGGGACTCGTCCAGTCATCTGGTCTTTCAAATATGATTCATAACAATATAATTCATTTGTGCAGCAATCACGTCATATTCACAAATCCAGCTTAAAACTGTTGTCATCAACATACTGATTCCACTAAGAAATAACCTTAGTTTTCATTAAGAAACTAAGAATCGTTTCTCTTTCAATGCTCGTCCAAGGCTTTTGTTTACTAACTCTGGTTTTATGTCATTAGTCTCTGTTTGCTTGCATTTCCATTACCCTGTTTCCATTTGGAGATTTAGAAAAATTGCGCTCACGCTCAAAAGATTCCGAACAAACCTAAATTGACGTGTTTTACTTATGATTATGTGTAAAAGATGCCTGCAGAGGACAGATCGCTACAAAACCGCTTTCTCAACATTAATATTACATCAGTAAATTCAATAACTGAAACAGCAAACACAATTTCAAAGTAGACCACAAGGTTGTAGATGTTTATTAGTTTTCATTTAGCACTATGCAATGTGAATGATAAAAGATGGAGAAGCACATTACTTCAATTTTGCTTGGCCTGTCTAACAAAGTTCACACACACAGACACACACACACACACACACACACACACACACACACACACACACACACACACACACACACACACAC
>NW_015557179.1:1162894-1165792 GCF_001515605.1 Sinocyclocheilus anshuiensis | reverse complement strand
CACGTGTACTCAAAAACATTCACACTTACTCAGACAGGAGCAGTTTTCAAGGAACCCGGGGGCTACAACTGCAAGACTGCTATGTGAAACATTTATAATTTATGATGTATTTGATGTGGTGATATGTATAAACATCAGAGGAATTTTAATAAGGCTCAAGCAATTAAAAAAAAAAAAAACTTTGTGAAGGGTTGTTTTCACTTTTTAAGGAATTATTTCTGCCAAAAGAAAAAGTCGCAATGCGGAGTGTGGACTCCAGCAATACAACTTCTTTTCATTGAGGAAAGAAAAAAGTAATTTCAACTTTTTTTCTTTTTTTTTTCAATGCCTTATTGATCTTGGTGCCGGGGTTTTACAGAGGCTATTTAATGGCCCAACTAGTGACTGCTCCACAATGTCCAATATAGTCAGCAAAAGAAAGCATTTTCATTGATCAATGTCTTTGCAAAGCATACAGATAAAGATTGATAATGGACTTCAACAAATCCTAATATCAATTAGAGCTTAATGAAAAAAATATGCATCAGCATAAAACAGCATTACAAACACTTTTATGCTCAATAAAAGCAGGCCTCTCACCTTCAAAACAACACAGAACCAGCCTAAAACGCATGTGCGATCTCCACTCACATAAACATAAGATATTAATCTTTTAGACAAAAGGGATTGTGTCTGTATGAGCCGCTGATAAGCAGTAACCTTTCATAATTGGTTTTCCTTGAGGAAAATGGATGTTAAACCTGCTTTCTACATCTCCCGGTGCCTTGAGAAACAAGTAATAGAAATAATTGCATAGAGAAGGGTCTGGGTGCTAATTTGTTTCCCTATTAGAAAATCCTTCTCCTTTGTGATTCAATTTACGTTGTGCTTGGCAGTGCTCACACTGCAGGCTTATTTGAATCAAGCCTCTGTCAAGACTAATAAAACAGAAGGAGCAAGGGGATGGATTACGAAACAGGCATACGGAAAACTAGAAAGGAGAGATGGAGTGGCGTTAAGAGGTGAAGACAGGTCGGATCGTGATTTCTCGGGCCTTCATCCATCCTAACAGCGAGGCCAGAACAATGTCACAGAAAAATTTCTCTTTAAAGCCATCAGATTTGACTAGCCTGCTGGAAAGTGATTCCAAGCTGCTCTTTTCCAGCAAATGAACATGGATGGGAAAGAGCAGCTAGACCATTTTTTTAAATATCTTTTGAGTTTGGAACAGCATTGTGAGTAAATAAAGAACTTTTGAACTTCTCCGAGACATTAGCTGTGTTTTGGAACACAGAAGCTGGTTTCTAGCTGGTCCATGCTGGTAAATGGTCAATCATGTTCCCAAAGTAATTCTGACCACTTTAAGCTTTGCTGCTGGTCTATGAAGGTCTACCACAGGGATATCCAACCCTTCTCCTGTAGGGCCAACATTCTGGAGAGTTTAGCTCCAATTTGCCCCAAAACACTTGCCAGGAACTTTCTAAAGACTAGTTCAGATGTGTTTAATTGGTGTTAGAGCTAAATTCTGCAGGACAGTGGCCCTCCAGGAACAGGATTCGACACCCTGGTCTACCAGCTTGGACCAGCTAAATAAGAAACCTGGAGCAGCAATTAACAAGCTTGCATCTTCTATCATGGTCCCACACAAAGCCACTATCTTAAGTTGGATTTTCCAGCAGGGAACAGGAAAGCGGCTCTTGACATTTCTGAGCGTCCCATCAAAAGCAATGAAAAGTCTTTCTCCCACTCTGCGACACGATATTCCATTCAACAGCTAAACCTAAAGTGATTCTGCTTTGTAACTGTTGCTAAGAACCTGAATGCATGTAACATAGCAGATTGTGGATGATATGAAATAAAGCGAGCACGTCACAGACACTTCACCTTCACATCACGTCGCTCATTCCCAAACTCTCAGCAATTCTTCACCCGTCGCACCTATTTTCTAGCCTGTCTCGCTGATAGAGGCTTTGATCTCTCACACCTCTCAAGTGTCAGTTAGCTCTGACTGACAGCCTGACCCTGCCCCCCCAATGGGAGGGCCTGACAGCTTAACAGTACTCTGACAGTCATCTCAATGGAAACTGCTCTGTATTATACTTTACATTATTGTCCACACTTTCCTTACAATAAAAGCCAAGCTCAAAGGAACACTATAACCACTGCTCAGAAAAATGGCAGGCTCTGATTATGCCATGTGGGATGAAAGGCATATTTCTTCCTGACGGTTCTCCCGTTTTTCACTGACACAATACACTTTCCATTCATTACTGCTCACTATGGGCACGCCCAGACCGGGGAACATTGCTTGGAAGTGGTTTAGCTTGTCCTTGGCATCCAATTCCTGGGGACCATTTATCTGATGATATATTTTCCTTTTGGAAAGGCAAGTTGGGATTCTTTCCCCAACATGAAGGACATTGATAAGCCATCAGGGATTTGTTTATTTTGATCTATGGCCATTGCATTTACACCAGTATATTCTTTATAGCGAACTGTGACCGCAAGTATGTCTCAGAGCAAAATAAATCACAACTTGCCAGAAAGCCATATATTTATGCCATTAAACAGAGAACAACTTGGAAATGTCATGAAATGAGGTCACAGCATGCAGCAAAACTTTAATTTGATCCCTCTTCGAAGAATATTTTTCATGCAGAAATATTCATTGCGCTTTGCTCACTTGACCAACGTTACAATGAGAGCATAATAAAAGCAAGATTTTCCTTAATTCCTAAAACTGGTGAAAAGAAAAAGGTCACTTGACAAAATATGGAACATATTACAATTATTCAAAAAAGGACTTGGAAGATGAAGACGAAAAAGCGACATGAGGCTTCTGACAGCAGTGTGATTTAAAATTGCATTCAAAATAATTCCTACCCATTGGGATGCTCTATTCAACATTAGTCCTGCTGA
>NW_015557179.1:1153241-1162884 GCF_001515605.1 Sinocyclocheilus anshuiensis | reverse complement strand
AGTCAAAACCACAATTTTTCACCTTCAGGCTGATTAATGAAGTTGGTGTTCTGACAGTTTTCACTTTATGTATAGCAGTGAGCCAGCCAGCACAGGAACAGCATTTTGTTTTTCTTTTTCTAGGCCTGTTGAACTCAACATCCCACTAGAGTAACCCCAATGACAAAGCTGCCTTTTTCACAGCACACACAGAAGCCTGTGAGCACAACTCAACAGCCTGTGTGGAAACAGAGTTGAAGGGTCATGTAAACTCGCAGGCGAGGCAAAGACTCGGAAGAGAAAGGAGAAACAATCGGCTCCTCAACCCGGGGGCCACGATTTGTTGCAGAGACTGCAGAGCCGTCTGGCATGGCAAACACCTCTGCGTCCGCTCTCGGCTTGTTCCTTTCACTGACAGAGCAGAAAGGGAGAGTGGGAGAAAGAGGCCTTTGCAGCGTGACACTCTGCTCAACGGTGCCAGATCGGGCTCGCATCGGCATCTGGTAATGGCACTACAAGGATACCGCTGCGCACATGAGCCGGGCGCTTCTCGGCTTGTCACTAACGCGCTATCGTGCGTCATATCAGGACCCATGGCTCACTCGAAAAGCAAGATCTGATGCTTTGCAAGCGCAACGACCAACTGCGCATCTGCCTTGGGTCTTCTAGAATATTCCACCTGACACTAGAAGCAATTCCTATTTTTCCTCTACAATGTCACAACCTGGAGCCTCGCTGGTAGTTTGAGAAGAAGCTCGTGCAATCAAAAGACAGACTGAGGGGGGGGAATAAGAGATGTTGAACACTGGAAAGCACCATGCTGGTAACCCAGAGCAGTTTCCTCACATAAGGCTTGTATTGGGTAAAATAAAAGCTTTGGTGGGTAGACTAACATGAAAGTGTCAGAAAGGATTTGATTACGGAAGCGGATTTCAGGCTGTGCCTACTTACAGTCTGAAATTCCAAAGCAGAAAATATCTGAGAAAGATAAAGGAAATCATTGCATCAGTGCCAGCTTATATGGTGCTTAAAAAGTTGGTTTTAACAAATACACCAGGCTAAGACCTTCACAAATGTTTCTTTGACATGCATCAACACAAACACCTTTTCAAAATTTCTTGTTATTGTTATTTACTGCACTAACCCACGCCTGCTAAAGGTTGTTCTGTCAGTAAACAGCATGGTTGCTGTGCTCAGCAATGGCCCATTTTAAACTGAACTTTGAATGACCCTCTTTGCCTTTATGACCTCAGTGAAGGTAAAGACAGAGAAAGAGAGAGAGGGAGTAAGAAAATCCTGATATATGAACCCGTCCGCCCACTCCTGTCTTCCTGAAACGAATGCATTCAACGTCCACCGAGACAGCAGCCGCGCAGCCAATCAAAGCCTTCTGGCCATTGAGCAATTATCTGTACTCTGTGACATAGGTGGACTCTGAACCAGTGACCCCAGCAACCGTCTTCCATTGCCTCTTAAAATAACCCATGGCAACACATAAGCACTGCTCATACATAAAACGGAGAAGGAAAAGTAGATTTATTTTTCCCTGACAGGTCCAGGATCACATTGCATGCCATACAAAGTGCAAAGCCTGAAATCATAGGGCTAGATTTTCACTTTGTACAACAGCGAGGCATAAACTCGTGTCATTATATAAATTTTTTTAAATGTCATTGGTGTGGGCTTGAGTTTGTCTAATTCAATGAATGCCAACATGAGCTAGATTTGGAACTGACTTTATGACATTTTCCAACCATCTAGCAAAGTGGAAAAAGAGAAAAAAACGTGCTTGAGTGCACACATATCGCTTCAAAACGGAGATGAAGTGTACAAACAATTTGAGTGTGGAAACAACAAAAACCTTGATAATTTGTCACTTATGGAATGGAAAAGTGCTCGGAGAAGGCCTTGGGGTGGGGGGAGAGCCGCTCTCTTTTTCCCTTTTTTCCCATACGCAAGGTGATTTGCCAAACTACACCTCAGAAGACAAGCCTCCCCTAGGCACTCAGCTCACAAATACAGCCCTCCCTCTGTGCTCGCTTCACAGCACAATAGGCTGCCTGTGAAAGGGCTGGAGTGAGCCATTAGCTCTGCTAAAGTGTTGATCCATAGCTGCTGTGGGAAAAGGAAGGCTGCTTTAGGGCTGAATTACATAGCTCACCTGGAAAGCCCTGTTCCACCTCGACTCCTTCAGCAGGTGCTATTTCCGGCTGTGGTGTATAATGTACCTGAAAGCCATACTCAAGTAAAAGTACAGATATCGTACCAGAAAATGACGTTGGTAGAAGTATATATATATATATATATATATATATATATATATATATTGTACACACATTTTAACGAATGATATTAATGATATTCAAACATTATGTGTAGCATAAGTGACATTAAGTGTCCAAATACTTATGGGAACATGAAGTAAACCCTCAAACCAAGAATGTGTTTCCTATTTGAAAGCATCATATAAAAAATTAACTCAAAAAGGAATTTGAAACCACTAAAAAGACACAATTAATTACATCAATCACCACAGCTTATCTTTTTTAGCACTGACGGCCTCAGTCAGCATTCGGTTTAATTACACAATAGTTGCTAACTGAGAGAAACGTGCTCTGTAATCAGCTACATCACACGGTCCTGACACACAGCTCAATATGGCCTTCAGGAACAATACAGCCAGTCTCATCGACCACCTCTCCCAAACATCCAGGAGTATCATTTAGCCAAGAGTGATAATTAGATGCAGAATTTACTGAAAACTGTCAATGGCAGTGTCAATAGAGGGACTCTCAGCATCCATCATCCTGTGAATCAATGCCAATTTTCAGCTATGAATTCAAGAAAATGATAGCTTTCAAATAAATGGCCAGAGATGGAAACGCGAGACTCCTCGGGGAGGAATGAAACCGCTCAATTTCCCCCCTCTTGGAGTCGCTCGACGACCACCTCGCTCAATGGAAATAAATGGTCGTAGAACGTAACGCCGGGAATGTCTTCCAAACAAGATGTAGAACATCAGAGGGACATGACAGGCAGGCTCAGGCGGGCCTAACATGCAGCAGGTCTGTATATATCTCCACCCTGACAGATTTAAGGACAGGGTCAGCAGGTGCTAGCCTCAGCAGGAATTGAAGGTCAACGACATGGTCTGAACATTAAAAATAAATGTAACCGTCGCGTCACAAAGAGCAAATTAACAGAGAGCGATGTTGGAGGTAATCTTAAGAGGGGCATAAAGATCAGTGAAGCCCGGCTTTCAGCCAGAAAATGAGAAGCACTTAGCCAATAACGAGAGCCTAATGAGGATTCCTTTAACTGCACACGCTTGCTCTTTGATTGAAAAAACATTTGTCTTACAGTAAAAGTCTGATTCATGTGTCATTTCTATTGTGGATGTGGGCTCCGTAATAACCACATAAATCAGTTAATTCCAAGTTAGTGGAATGAGACTTGCTAAAATAACATCATAATGCATTTGAATGATCAAATGATGTGGTAATACTGTCCTATCCACTCAATGCTACAGTGTTTTAAGCGTGAGCATTTTATAGTTTTGGGGTGTGTGTGAGCAAATACATGCCACTTCTTCATTTTGTCATGACGGGCAAAACTCTTACTATGCAATTACTTTTCCAGTTACAAAGCTCTCTAGATTCAATCTAAAGCCGAAAGTCTGAGTAAGATGAACTTTGGACTAAACTGCTACCTCAGATAATATTCAAGCAAAACGCTTAATGCGCACTTACAGCGATAGCAAATGGCTATCTACCATATACTGCAAAAACATGTCACCACTGACTATTCACACACTGTTCCCTCTGACTGAGGCTCTCTTTAAAACCTTGTGAGCTGCCTTGCTGTCTATACGGTCTACATTGGCATAACCTCATAAGTGAGTAATTTGGAACACTCCGTGTCTCTTTTTTTTTTTTTTTTTTTTCATAGCGCACACATATTTAGTTTTTATTAATACTTTGCTACAAAGATTATAAGTTGGCCTATAATCAAAATTTCTCTTACCTCATCCACCGTTTTTAACCGACATTATGGGACTCCATGAAGTATTCTGAGGCTGACTTAAAATTTGGCTAAAAGCAGGTACACTACACAAAAGTGTGGATCAGAAAGGGTTGTTTTTGCAAGAAATTAATACTTTTATTCAGCATAGATGCATTAAATTGATAAAAGGTTATAGTAAAGACGTTTAATGTTACAAAAATTATATCCCAAATAAATGCTGTTCTTTTGAACTTTTTTGATCAAATAATCCTGTAAAAGATGCATCATAGTGTCCACAAAAATATGGCAGCAAAAATGATTTCAACCGATAATAATAATAATAAAGCTTCTTGAGCATCAAATCAGCTTACTAGAATGATTTCTGAAGGATCATGTGACACTGAAGACTGGAGTAATAGCTGCTGAAAATTCAGCTTTATTACAGTATTTTACTTTTAAATTTTGATTAATTAAATGCAGCTTTGGAGAGTGTAATAAACTTTTTTTTGTCTTATCATCCCCAAATGGATGATTGAATGGTAGTGTATCTTAGAAGTCAGTATTAATTATTGGATCAGCCTTCACGTCTGCAGCCTGCCTAACCATATGATGCCTTTATTTGCTGTCTACGTAGGTAGCTCACTAGGTTTTGGAACTCAGTCCAAGCCTTTTGTTTTCTGTAGATTGACATTAAAGTGTAAGAACGTGACCCGTACGCAGATAAACTCTTATTAAAGCGTGGCTCTCAATGACATGACGAGCAGACAGCTTTTTTATGACCTCAGTCTCAACTAGGCTCAAACCCCGTTCCTCAGGGTGACAAAGAATGAGTGTTCCAAGAAGAGGATTCATCAGGAGCCAGAGAGGAGTCATATTTAATCCTCCCTGACGGCAAACTCGCCATCAACTTTCCACTGACAGTGGCAAAGGAAAATGATTTGGGCAGATCAATCACTTGAATCACTGGTGGCTAGTCTCGGCTCCTGCATGCTTAAAAGGCACCGCTGACAGACGTGCTCCAACCGGCTGATTAAAGGCCCGCCCCGTCTTGCTAACTTTTCATTTGAGGGATGATTGTCGTTGAGTGACAAATACTTCTCTGTTGTGGTTCAAGGCGAGGATACTGACATTCAGATTTGCCAGGCGCTCTCAGGAACAGATGTCACACTTGGCAAGGAGGCTTGACAGCAACAGAAGGTACGGTGGAGCTCGAGCGGCTGAAAGACATGTGCTCCTGGCCCTGACGGTGACAACACTCACAAGTACACTTGTTTTTTTCATCTCCCGGCCGGTCTTCACCCCTTTTTGCTTTGCAATTACCATCAAAGCACATCTGTTTGTGCCTTCACCTTGACCCGCCTTTCGTTTGGTCCGTGTGACTCTGGGAGTAGTGGTGCGAGAGGGGTGTGAGGAGTGTGTACTCTCTACCCGGGGCTGAGACATGAGTGAACATAGCCACTGCTGGGCTAAGAAATCCCTCTGCTAGCTCTGCGATTGATGCACTAATGTCATCTCTACTGGCAGCCATGTAAAAGGGAAGTAGTGGTAACAGATAGGATATCAAAGTCAATATGCCTGTTGTGCTAAGCTCAATCCCACTGTCCCATTTGAGCTGGCAGCTCTCTGAGAGCCATGAGACGCTTTTGCCTTACATGCAACTCGATATGCCAGATAAAGAGAAGGGAAGAAAAAATCTAGCACATGGATGCTGACACCAAAGGCTTTTGGGGTATGCATGTTAAAGACTCCGGCCAACAGGGAGCGAGACATAAAATATTAATCGTCCATGTTTAGTGAAAACACAGCACTAATGCAGTGAGGTGCAAACATCTAAGACCACATTGAAAATCTGGGATTTAAAATTGCATATAAACCTAGAAATACTCAGGAATATGTTTTTGGAATTTCTAGAATTAAAAAAAATATATATATACACAATATGGCACAAATTCACACTTCCAAAAAAATAGTTTAAGTAGATTATTCTGTTTAAACAAGAAAATTCCAAAAGTTTCAGTGCACAGGCCTAAGTTATTGACTTCAGATATTTTAAGTGACGGCAGTTCAGAACTTTGGTAACAAGCACCTGTGATGTAACTCCAAGCCTCTTTAAAGCTGCCAGTCAATTAACACATTCCCAGGAAAAACAACACCTCAATGACAAATCAAAGTTGAACACCTATTTTTTTACTTAAACACATTTTTGGCTCAAACAAACTCCACTTAGTTTCACAGTGTGGCATTGAGAGGGTGTGGGTGTTTAGAATGTCAAAAAAATTAGCTATTTTCATAAAACACTACAAACTTTCTGAACAGTCTCAAAAATGCAAACCAGACTACCATCATTTCAAAATAACTTTTTGGTCACCGCAAAACTGTATAAATTAAGATTTGGGAAGAGATGCATAAATGCTAGAACAAGGAACCAGATGTAAAGGATTCAAATGCCATGTTGTTTTTAATATAGTCAATGGGGTAACTGTTGAAATAAAATTAACAATAATTTGGGTGTACGAGCGGCTCTATGACTCTGAGGTTCGGCCAAGAAGCTCCAGTTGGGGACATTACTAATGCTAACGCAACATTTGTCTGTGGTTGATGATCCATTTTTCCAAATTAAACACCTTATGATGAAACATTTGCTTATGTTCTCATAAAACTGAAAGACTCCAAAGGATTAGCTTGGACTTTATACCCTTAAACATTTAATATTTCCATTACATTTAGTCTTTCCAGATCCTTCTTCATGTTCTGAATAAAGGACAGAATTACAAAAACACTTTATTTAACTTAAGAGACTGAACCCAAAACATATTTGACCTTGTTTTGAAGTGATTTATGATATCCTGTAAGAAACACGAACACTGAGAAACAAAGGCATTAATAGGCTATTTACAACAGGTTTGCTTTTAAGAAGCTCCATAGTACTGAAACAAACACCAGTTTGTTTCAAGTTGAGAGAGATAACGCGCACACACTTTCTACGCTTGCAAACACACACTTGCACATTTTCCTCGTGGCATGACGAGAAATGTCTGCCAATCATTTTGAACAAGAGGGTAGTCATACCATCTTATCAGTGTCAATCACTGCATTGAGCAGCCGTGAGCTCCCATAATTCCCCGCATAGCTGCCTAAAAAAGGAGGTGCATAGATTTGGACATCCCATACTGCAAAAAACAGCTCGGGTGATAAAGGTACTTATAAACCTACATATATTTATGGATACCATTAAAAACAAAACCGCTATAAAGAAAATAGCTGACTGTGGAGTAAAAGGCCCGAAGGACCCAATTTCCTCCTGAAGTACCTGATGGACACAGTGACAAGCAGATTGCTTTCCAGCACCAATTTTTGGAGCATGTGAAAAATGGGGCCGCATGCTGGTATGTGGTCCAAGATGACTCATAAATCTTCCTTTATCTCCTCTGTGGTGCTAGCAGAAAAGGATGAGTTGCTTTTTTTCCATCTCATTCACATGTCTATCTGTCTGTTATCCATGCCCTTGAGCAAAGATTACTGATGCCCTGCCTTTGATATATGACACATCTCACAGTGCAGCTTTTCATCCAGTGAATTAACCCAGAAAAAAAATGCAAACCGGACTGCCATCGGCTCCCAGGCTTCCTCGCTATTCTTTTGTGCTCCAGAAACCCCCCACCTTCCTGATATTGAGCAGACGGGGCAGAGAGCATTATGGGTACACAAGTTTGGTGACAAATTGTTTATCTGACCTCTGCACATCTCTGCATTTTATAATCTACTATGTGTCGTTCCTGTGCCATACTCACAACAAATTGAGCCTGTCAGTCATGGGCTGGATTTCATTTTCCTTTTTTTACCCCCCAGCGATGAGGCGCTAAGAGGGCGGTACCTAAAAAACAGCATATGGTGGTAGGACAGTTACATAAAAACAATGGGTGTCATTTACTAATCTAAATTTATGCGTGAAATCTGCGTACAAATGTTTCCATGAACAAATCATGACTCATCAATAACTTTTGTACTAATGTGCATTCTAAGTTTACGCATAAATGTAGGAACTCAAAATCACATACTCTGGGTGACCATATAAACATGTTAAGATTACATTTTATACATAGCAATTTGAAATGTATATAATGTACATTGCATCACATACAGTAAAAGAGAAAGAAAAGGTGTGTTCTAGCTCAATCTATATATGTGAATTTGGTGTAAATTTTAAGTGAAGAAAAATGGTATACATTTTAATGCAATACACATTTATGGCGTTAAATATCGCATGCGATTAATCGTGCAGCCCTAGTATAGATGCATCCCTAACATTAGAAACTGAATGAGACATTCTACATAGAGTTAATTCAAGACTAACTTTAAGTACACTGTCTGTACCTTTAAAAATAATTCAAAGCAAAGATCCAGTCAAAATTATGTTTCGCTGTGTTTGACAAATGGGACTACTGTCTGCTTCATACCTTACAAAGACTATAAAATAATATATTAACCAATTACCAGAGTGCCTGAGTAGCTTGCATTAAAAAGAAATATTATTTCTTCCTCAGAGCAAGACTTCATTAACCCTATTCTAATCCCCTATTTACATTTAGAGGCTTAAATGAAACTAAATAAATTGCTTCAAGCTCTGCCGAACTATACATATTTTAATATAACGCTAATCATTATGAAAGTTATCAAAGAAGTCATAAATAAAACATCAGGCCACTAGAAAAGTGCAGCAATCCATTCTAATAATGGAACTGCCCACGATCTATTTCATTAACATGCAGTCTTCAACCCAAATAAATGTATTATTTGCCCTATGAGAGCAAATCCATTTACAGGACAGCAAATGTTAACATCCCGTAGCCTACATTATAAGCATGATGCATCAGCATCAATTGAGACCTCAGCCTTATCCCCCAAACTGCTGTCAAGGTAGAAAAAAGAAGCCTATGCTAAACTACACACATATTAGTTGAGCAGTACATGATTGCTTTATATTAGCATAAGCTACTAGCATTTGACTGAGTCACATTACTAAAATAACTCCTGTAGTAAAATGCAGTGGATAGCGAGGTCAAAATGCTGTTTTACTGTGGTTAGGGCTGCACGATTATGACAAAAATCATAATTGTCGATTATTCCCTTGAAATTGTAATTGTGATTATTAATTACGATTATCACAATTTACATTGAATGATGTTTATACCATTGTTTGATGCAACTGCATGCCGTATTTTTATATGAAAATAAACAAGCTGAAAACATTCTGACTGAAAAACCTTTAGTGCTTTTCTATAGTATTAAAAAGGTCATATGATGCGATTTCAATTTTTCCTTTCTCTTTGAAGTGGTTTTCATATTTAAAGGATTTGCCACTGATGATTCAAACGTGAGTTTTGAGCAGTGTAGAGTAGCGCTTGTTGTTTGTCATTTCTCCGATCACAAATGCAGACATGGTTTTATGTTTACGCGGCGCGATGCAACGCGTAAAAAGACAGTATAAGTCATTATAATCCATAATTATGTCCCCACTGGATGCAACAAATGCCTCATTTATAATGGCTTTTAATGCTTTTGTCTCGTCGCTCCGGCCAGGATATGGTATCACAGTATGGTGAGGGGCATAACATTTCCGTCACACGCTTGAGGTATTCGGCCAATCACAACGCATTGGATA
>NW_015557179.1:1152491-1152881 GCF_001515605.1 Sinocyclocheilus anshuiensis | reverse complement strand
AACAATGGAAAAACCCTTAAGATAACATGTAGAAAGAAAAAAACATATCTTAAGCGTGCAGAATAACAAAAGTGGACTTTGAACGATTAATTGCCGGTTTGAACGATTATGTAATTGTGGCGTCCATAATTGTAATCACGATTAGAAATTCGATTAATTATGCAGCCCTAACTGTGGCTATTCACTGTCAGCCCTGAACTAATGACACTACTAGGGATGCTCCGATCCGCCTTTTTTGCCTCCGATACCGATTCCGATACCTAGGGTTCGGTATTGGCTGATACCGATTCCGATCCGATACCAGTGAAGTTTTTTCCCTCATTTAAATAAATGTAGAATTTATATATCTCTGTGTGTGGAACTGATAATCATTCTTTCACAATCTACTAG
>NW_015557179.1:1143330-1152481 GCF_001515605.1 Sinocyclocheilus anshuiensis | reverse complement strand
TAAATATTCATATGTAGCTCACATTAAGCTATCGTATGGCTTCAGAAGTAACACAGAATAATTCGCACAATAGAGAAAAAACAAACAAAAAAAAAAAACTCGGATTTGGATCGGCTCTCTCTGACGATACCCGATCCGAGAAAAATTGCACTATCGGAGCCAATACCCGATATGAATATCGGATCGGCACATCCCTAGACACTACATTGTACTTTTACGCTAATCAGAGCCCCATATCTATGTTATGCTACTTATGCTATTAGCATCAACAATGCTGAGTTCAACTGGCATTGCTTAGCTGCATGTTAATGGCTTTATAACATGAATTCTCTCCACATATACATTACCGTTAAAAAGTTTGGGGTCAGAAAGAGTAAAAAAAAAAAAATGAAGGAGCACATCTGTTTTCAACACCGATAATAATAATAAATGTTTCTTGAGCAGCAAATCAGCACATTAGAATGATTTCTGAAGTATCATGAGACAATGAAGACTGGAGTAATGATGCTGAAAATTCAGTATTTCCATCACAGGAATATATTATAAAATCTATTAAAATAGAAAACAGTTAATTGCACCAAGAGCTTGTAACACTCCAAAGAGAAAGGAAAAATTGAAATCGCATCATATGACCCCTTTAACTAATGTTGTTTTATAATGTGCTCCATCATTTGTAATTTTTTATTTTCATAAAACTTACTGTTTTGACAAACTATAATCCTAGTAATGATACTATCCATTTAGTATGAATAAACTGGATAAATATCAAAAGTTTGACCCACAAACAAAACTTGTACTGTAAATGTTTCCAAATGCTTTCATTAAATTAGATCATCAAATCAGTCTGCAATCTCATATTTCTTTTTTAAAAGTAGACATAGCCTATCATCTGGCTCACCACGGCTCCCAAAATCAATTCGCCATCATCGTTTGTACAACCGGCAATTCAACAATTTATTACATTTGTTATATTGAGCTCCATCTGGCCAAGGTCATTTGCCTTTTTAATTCAGTTGTCTTCTGCTCTCTAATTTCACATTTACAAATGGTGTCGACCACAGCACCAAGCTGCACCCCGTCAGCTGTGGGAAATATATTTTCATATGAATATGCCAGCAGTCCACGGCCATAAATTTGTCAGGCAGTGTTATTAATAGATAGAAACAGATGTTTACTGATTGTTGATTACCAGTCATGTTGACCAGAGAAATCTGTTCATAAATGGAGCGGAATTTATTACGAGGCACGACGTAGTCCTCTTCTCTTTGGCAGGACATGCAGCTCTGCCAACTCGTGTAGTGACAAACGTGCCCATTTTTTTTCACAAAGGTACAGAGGCATATGCTGCACTGCTGAGAATGACACAGGCACGGCGAGGACGCCCCGCCACAGTTTATGACTTATTTGTGTGAGACCAAGAGGAAACAACTGTTTGCCACTGACACCTCGTCTAGCAAAACAAATAGTTGGGAAGGTATGGCACGCAAGTCACTTGCCACTTACCATCAATGACTGTGGGAAGCACTGCGATTAATCTTTCAGTAAGTAGGACGGCCTTTTCAACTACCAAGCAGGACCTTTCATATGAGTCGCGCTATGCAAAACTCTCCTGTGCAAGGACGGCACGGTACGTGCTGCACATACGTGACCACCATGTAGAGCTCGCCTGCTATTTCAAAGTCACGGACGTTGTCGCTTTTAAGATGGAAATCATAGCTGTCATGCGAGCAACTCATTTGGTGACCTTAAACTCAAGTTCACACAGACAGATAATAAATAAGCACAGGAATATGAGGAGCGGGAGCAGAGATGTATTAATGTGGTAAAGCGCACAGACAAGAGTTGAGACCTTCAGCCAGGGGCCGAACAGAGTGTACTCATTCAAAACAGACCGAGAGAGGTCTCTTTCCAAAAGGAACAAACACATAAACAAAATCATATAAAACGTCCAAATGGCAGTGTCGAGACAGACAGCCTCTTGAGAGAGTGATCATTTCCGCGCAACTCCTATTTACAACTCGCATGAAGCTCTGGACAACAAGCTGCAAACACTGACAAGTTATAAAACTTTAAGGGCGCTGTAAATAGCTCTGTCACTCCATCTCCCGTGTTATATTACCAGGATGCATTTATCCGGTCGGCGCTAAATCTTTATTCTTCCCAAAAAGGCAGTGGGAGTCACAACAAATAAATTGGGAGCAGGCAAGAGCATATGACTAGTTAAATCAAATGAACAAAATGTGCATCACAGGGGACCACCGTAAATACTGACAACAGGCATTGTCAGTTTTAAGAAACAGAAAGAAAATAATTGTTCGCTATTGCTTTCCTTTCACTGTAATGTTTATGTCAGTGTATCCTCCAATACATTTTTACAGTTGCTTCACCTGCCTGATATCCTTCAGCCATTTCCTTCAGATGCTGTCAAACACGCCAACTATAATATATGGCCCCTCCAATGAGAACAGCTGTAGTCATTCTCTCCGCTGCCTCTTGTACCCCGTCCTGCATGAAATAATATATCAAGATTAATTGATTTCCTGTCACTCTCAGAGAAAAGAAAATTAATTTTCATGTATCTTTTCCCCCAACCTAGCATATGAATTTTGTACATGGCAAGTAATTTAAGTTTTTTAATTATTCATGAGAGCAAAGAAAAAAAAACAAAAAAACATGATGGAGTGGGCTGCTCATAGCCCGAAGGCCGTGGTTCAAGTTTGAGCCCGTGCCTAGACAACGCTCCCTAATGCGTGTATTAATAATTGATGTATTTACATACATCTCAGTTCAAGTCTGAATCCTCTCAGGAGGACCTGTGAGCGCAGAATGTGACTGCTCTGCTAGGCTACAGGGAACTAATAGGCTATACTACTCAGACTGGCAGCCATTTTGAAACACCCTTAAATGAGGCCTATTTTAGAAGCACAGGTCTGTTCACTTCAATTACTCGGCATTACCAATAAGAGAGTATAAATATGGACATGATTAGGCAAAATTATGAGCTAAAAGTCTATTGACGGCAATACACAGTATGGTTGTTACGTTTTCCAGGTAGTATCTCAACACCACTAGTTTTATTTGTATGTGTTATTATAGCAGAGATCCTAATAGTTGTTATGGTCCTGCATTGCTTTGCTGAATTTAATAAGACAGAATAATAATATTCTAATAATAATTTATTTATTTATTCATGATGTTGTTGATTTTATTTGTATGTTACTAAAGCAGTTAAGTTATGGACCTGCATTGCTTCCTGAGTGTAATAACAGAAGAGTAATATTTTTTAATAGTCATTTAAATATTTCTGTCATAACTATTAGTAGTATAGCTGCAATTTGTTATTACAATGAATACTACTACTACTACTACTACTACTGCTACTTATAATAATAATTAATAATATTAACAGGGCTCGCAGAATTTCAAAATCCCTGGTAGCTAGGGCTGAACGATTTTGGAAAATAATCGAATTGCAATTTTTTTTTACCAATATTGCGATTGCGATTTAATATGCAATTATTTTTTTAAAGCTCTTTATGTTCTGTATTATTCAACAAAGACAAGCTATAAATCATTGTATAGTATGACCAACACAATATTAGATAGATTAAACATAAATGTTCTTTTCTGTAGGCCAGGCCTATATGCAGTGTTGGGCAGTAACGCGTTACTGTAACGCAGTTACTTTTGACAGTAACTAATACTGTAACGCATTACTTTTTAAATAAATTAACTCCGTTACCGTTACCATATGGTGCGTTGTCCGTTACTTTTTTAAATGAATTAATTTTGGCTGAAGTGTAGCCTACAGCCTAACCTGTTTACAGCAGCGGCGCATTGTAGGATTGGTGGATGCCAACCACTGTAAACACGAAGATGCACTGTGGGCGTGTTTCCGTTTATTCAAGTATGTTTCATGCTGTCCGCTAAGGCATAGGACACACACAGGCTTTCCTCCTCACCAACGACATTAAACACCGTGTCTATACCGGATGCGAGTGGCAAAATACAGTAGAACCCAACCCATTATAATCAGTGACGCTGTGTACACTGGATACGATGCGACATTAAACTGATGCCTTGTTATATTTATTACGTACTGACACAAAGTTAAAATGATTTGCAACAGTCACTTTGTCACGTCAGTGTAGTGTAGTCAAATGTATATTATTTTTGTATTATATTTTATATTTTTATATTATTTAAAACAAATATATATCTTAGTGTCTTAATTGTGTAGATTTTTAGAAGGCACATTAGCTCCTTTCACATTTATGTCTTTGCTATGTAAAAATATGGATCGATTTTCGCATCGGTCTGAACAAAAACAGCAGACGGGCTTATTGAAAATGCCAATCACTCATCTGTATAATGATCAGTGATGCACATTCATTCTCTGCCAGCAGGATGCACTTTTGGAGCGGCAGAAAGAGAGCGGTTTCCCCTGTAACAGTTGTACACTAAGCACTGCGCTCATAAACGCTGCTTTATCAGGCATTATAGGAAAGATGAAACTAAAATGCCATAGAAACTTTTCTGAAGATGAAACATTTTCTGAAGTCGGTTCCCTTCAGAGATACATTCATATAAAAACACCCGCGCAGCGTTTTGACTTTGAAACGTGCAGCACCCATATTTTTATTTAATGAAATCACAGCCTTTTTAAGTTCAATCATCACATTAAGCTATATCGTGATTCTTGTCTTTCAGTCCCCAAATTCAAGACCACTTGAAATTCTAATGAAAACTTTTAACATTTCAGGTATTTAATTAAATTTTATGGCCTTAAATTTGACAGAACTAAATTGAAGACTTTTAAGGACCCGCGGGTACCCTGATATATGAGGGGTATATATATCATATATATATATATATATATATATATATATATATATATGGGGGTGGAACGGTTCAACTTACTCATGGTTCGGTTTGTATCATGGTTTTAGAGTCACGGTTTCGGTATGGTTTGGTATGTGCTATGTTTAGGCAAAAACCATACTGTCAAATAAAAATTAAGAAAATAAGAATAATCTATCTAACTACAAGCAAAGGCACAAATAAATACAATAGAGTAAAGATACAAATAAAATAAACAGTGATTTCAGTTTTTTTTTAGGTAGGTCTAACATTAGTTTTTAGGTACAGAAATTGAATAAAGTAATGAAATGTAAAACAGCATTGCATATTTGACTGTATAAATTAAAGATTAATCTTTATTAAAGTTACAAAAGTTATTCAATCAAGAGCAGTGAGTGATTTCTTTGTTGTTGCTGTTTGATTAATATTAATAAAAAAGTGCTGTAAGAGAATGCACTGATCCATTGCACTGATACAGTACGTTCAGCCGGCTATGTCTGCTATGGGATACTTACCAAGATGGGCATTTTGACATAATTTTTGTGTGAATTTGTCCATCTTAAAGTGACAGCACTTTCTTAATATTAATCAAACAGCAACAACAAAGAAATCACTCACTGCTCTTGAATGAATAGCTTTTGTAACTTTATTAAAGATTCATCTTTAATAAAGTTACAAAAGTTATTCAATCAAGAGCAGTGAGTGATTTCTTTGTTGTTGCTGTTTGATTAATATTAATAAAAAAGTGCTGTAAGAGAATGCACTGATCCATTGCACTGATACAGTACGTTCAGCCGGCTATGTCTGCTATGGGATACTTACCAAGATGGGCATTTTGACAATTTTTGTGTGAATTTGTCCATTTAAACAATATTTCAGAGGAAGCTTAATATTTGCGCGCGTTCTGAGGCACAGGTTTGCGCGCTTTGGATGAGTGCACGCACAAATCTTCTCACTGCGCGTGCGAGCTCGCGTCCTCTGGCTCTTAAATGTTTAAACTGGCAAAGCTTAAACGAGTTTAGCTTAAACACAGATATCAACGTGTGCTGTTCAGGTCTCACCTGTGCTTGCGCGCTATTAGTACCCGGGTGATGACGAAATAAATGCTCATATTCCAGCATACGGCATTTGCATTGAACAAGAGTGAATGGTTTGTCCAGGTTTTTTTTTTTTTTCTTCCCCCATCGCTGTTGTCGTAATGTATTGGGAAGCCAGAATGCGCATCCAACAACAGAAACATATATTAGCTGAACCCTGTTTGTTTTAGGTGTTATTTATAGCAAACCATTTTACATATGCGTTGTCAGATTTAAGTCGAACCGCGGTCCTAGCGCATGCCGAACCGTGTGTGGAGAACCGTACGGTTCGATTTTTTTCAGAAAACCGGAAAATATATATATATATATACATATATATATATAATATATTATATATAAATATTATATTTATAATAAATATATATTATATTATATATTTATTATAAATAAATAAATATTATATTATATTATATATAAATATATAATATATATATATATACACCCACACACACAGTATATACACATACGCAATACTGGCAACACGTTAAAAAAATTTGCAGCATGTCAAGAAGTTTGACACTTTCAGTTTCAGACCACTCTAAAGCAAACCATTAAGTGCACATATAATGCATCCTGATATTCTGTCTGCACTATTGTTATTTGTTGGTCTTTTGTACACATGCATCAGATGGACATCCTTTTTGTTGCTCTTTTTTTTTTTTACCATATTTACAATGCTACTGTGGGGAACAAAAAAAAAAAAGGTGGCACCACCGTTATTTTGAGGCTAGGGTACTTTGATCTTACCATAGCAACCATGCAACACTACTACACATGACAAGCAGAGACTAGTAAATGCATTATATGTGTTAATATAAAATCATGTTGGGTAAGTTTTTTGAAAATCCTCAGCATGCCTGTGGATGACTGTGAAACTCCCAGGGGTGCCTAAGTAAAATACCAGCTGCTGCATAAGCAAAGAGTTTGAAAGTGCAGGCCCGAGCTGAGGATGCCATCTCCCCGCTGCCAGAGCCCTTTAGAAGACCTGTCAGCCAGCCGGCCAGAGATTGATGTGTGAGCCGTATACTGCTCCACAGCACTACATGTGACATGACAACCATGATGAATGGGAGCCAATTATATTCAGGAATGGGCTGTTTTTTTCTAATATGCTGCCACCAATCACCAGCATGTGATCAGCTGAGGAGGGAATGCCTTAGGAAAATAAATCCAGGGAAAAGTTCAGAAACGAGTAACCTGGAGAACTGCATTCAGCTTTGAACTCACTGCGTAAAAGCTCAGACCCGTCAGAGGACGATCCAAACGGCCAGAACTGCAAATTGATAAGCAAAAGTCAAACCGCAGGAGCAAACTATGTTTGACCCTTATTTCACTTGGAACTGTGGTTAGCGTGAAGCTAATTACAGAGCAGTGTGTATTTCAATCTTCTTAATGTCGCAAATGTGGGACTAGTTAAATTGGTCTGTCTAGTGAGAGGGTCTAATTATTGTGAAAAAGTCTAATTAGCATTTAGTGGAACACAAAAACAACCACGGCAAAAATTGTACTAATTCTCCCATAAACAGCGTTCACAGTGTGCAATCAAGCTGCTTTGCAACACAATGAGAATTAATGGCATCGCACCACAATGGTAAATCCTACAACTCCTGCTGAGAGCGTTAAATAATTTTTCACTGCACACAGACTGTTCCCATCAACCGCAATTCCCAGGAATCCTAATAAGCATATCTTTCCCATTAATATCATACAGCCCCAATTATCTGCAATTTCAGAATATGCTTTGGCAAATAATTAGCTAGATGACCCTTAGGATATGGGTGAAATAGCTCTGTGGGGTTGCACGAGACTTGGCCTTTGTGTTCAGCGGATCTGCTCCATAAAGCTGGCCTGCAGTCATTTCGAGGCCTCGCATTCGAAAGCTGTTAGCAGAAAACAGTACCGTTTGTGTTGAAGGATGGTTGCTGAATTGATGCAACTTCTGCATATACACAATGGAAATAATGAAGATTAACAACACAACTGAATTTATGCAAGCAATCACTTATTGTTAATAGTTTTCACCAATCTCTGTGTGATCTGCTCCGCATGTGGATGGATTCCTCTGACCCCAGCTGGAAAACATGGAAGATATCCCGACGACATTTAGACCTGTGTGGATAGTGGAACGGATGGGGAGAAAAAGCGCAAGCCTCATTTGCTTCTTCAACACATGGCATTTATTGTCGTCTACTGATAGATTATTTACTTTCTTTGTCATCTGGAGTTAATGTTCCTTGTCTTGGTAACAAAAACAGTTTAGAAAGGCAACTTCCACAAGTCAAACTCTGTAGTTTCCCAGACCGCTCTCTGCTATCTATCTCCATTTAAACACTCTCTATTTATTTTGGATAAGTTAAACAACTTTTGTTATGTCAGCCGTATGCTGGCACAGACCACAGCAGCAGATTCATCACTATAATACTTAAAAGGAAGAATAAAGAAAGAGGGGCTCAAGAAAACATTTTTAAACCCAAAAGGAGATAAATGAAATGTTAGAATTAAAGGGATAGTTTACCCAAAATTGAAAAAAAAAAAAGTTATAATTTACTCATCTCGTTCCATATTTCCTCTGTGGGACTCTGCCAAATAACGACAAAATGTTTTACTAAATCTTTTACTGAAGACTTCAGATGTATGACAGTAGGCCTATCTACTGTATGGTGATAAGGTTAAAATGTAATAATTTCATGAAGAACGATACTCTCAAGCTGTCTGAAAGAGAGTTAGGCCAATGAAATATTGAAATTATGTTGCCTGTTCAACTCTTCTGTATTCATCTAAGAATGTGAAGAGTGTTTGCTTAACTTCACAGATGCATACTAAACAGGGGTCCTAATCAGTGGCCTTCTTTCTTCAAAGGACAGCTTGGAATATGTATTAACCCCAAGTAACTTCACCTGAATACATTAGCTGGAAGACCTTCATACTACCGTGATCATTTGTGTTTTTGAGTGGCCTTGCAGGTTACTATACATTATATATAGAGGCATGTAAAAATGTATCGGAGGGCACTGGTGTGAATAATATTCACTTAGCTGGCAGAGCCATAATGATGTAGATTTACTGTTCTCCAATCTTAGGATATCAGTGAGAATCACATAAAATCCAGTGCAGCGGCACACAGGCCAGAACAGGAGGCTGCAATGATGTTCAATGAAAAGATGAAGCTTTGGCTTGCCATTCACTAACAAAAA
>NW_015557179.1:1128587-1143300 GCF_001515605.1 Sinocyclocheilus anshuiensis | reverse complement strand
ACCAAAAACTGGTTTTCCTATAAGTCTTGAAGTACCATAATTAATTAATATTTGTAATCAATATAGCAATAAAGCGTTACATAGTTATTCTTAAAAAATAAATTAAATTAAAATATTATATATAAAATATATTAAAATTAAGAGAGGCAACACTAATATAACTGTCCATTATTCAACAGTATTTGGTGCCAGCACCTGGCAACAACACTGATTATCACGATGGGGTGGTTGTGAGGAAGCATAATTTGAGGAAGTTCTGTCCAATAAATTAAGAACCACTGAGACTAAGCACAAAGTTGCAATTCGTAACATAAACAAATCAGAAATTTTAACATCCAGATCTTGTAGAGACACAGAGCTCTTGTATTTGTGATTTATGTGGCTGCAAACCTGAAAATTTACAATGAACCATGATCTGTGATTAACATCCAAACCTGACTTCATCCACTGCCCACTCTCCGTCGTGTTACAATTTTATAAATAAAAACAGAAAGGATAGAACCTTGTGTCTCTCAACCTGAAATAAACATTCATCAAGACCACAAATTCCCAAAAGAAAGTCCCCTTAAAGCTGAAATCATATCTCATTGAATATTTCTCAAATGCACATTGCTGATTTCATAATTTTTTGGTCTTCCAACATGACCCCTGAAACTTAATGGGATCTTTGCTAGGAGGGAAATTTACAGACTGGAGCTCTTGAAACTTTAAGTGAAAACTCTGATCCAGAAAGTCTGAAGTGGATGAGATGAAGCAACATTGCCAAAAAAAAAAAGATCTCTTAGAAAACTCGACAATGTGTCTCATGTTCCTCTAAAATGTCAAAATTTTCTTTATGGACATTCTCCACACACCCCGTTCACTGTACATTACTACATTTAAACTGTACTGCCATCAACGCTCTCTTTATCCCCTTCTAGCTAACTTCCTCTGACTCATTCGCTCTTACTTTTGCACAGAAAAAATATTATCATCTTTGCATAATATGTGTGTGTGCTGGTGTGTGTGTGTGTGAGTGTGTTTATTATGTTTTTATCAGTGCCACACTTTGTCATAAATCAAAGTGATATGGTCTGACAAACAATCCAATATCCAAGGTCACAAAAACAGAGAAGATAAATCACCCCAGTGTCATGTTCAATGTTTACAACAGCATTAAGTCACAATAACAGTAACAGGAGCTAAATTGTTATAAGAATACAATACAATCAACTGTACTAGAAGACATACATCCTCAGTGAGAAACAACTCTCATCATATTCCCCTCGCTGTCCCACTGTTGGCAGACCCTCTCAGCACTGTACAGATAACATAGCTCATAACACAGACCGAGCTGCTGGAAATTTCTCTCAAAGCTAAATACTGCTACTACAACTACTACACATAATTATCATTACACAGGGACAAAAACATAACTGTATTAGCAAATATCAAATCAAGTGACATTTTATGCACACAGACAAATGATGCAGAAGCTTCTCAAAACTAACTTTACTACTACATATTATTTACTTTACTACTAACTATTAATAATTAGGCAAAAGTGCACAGTTAATAGTAAATAATGAGAACTGATCCGCAGACTGAAGTGTAACCATATACGACCTTGATATTGATACATATATGTGCCTAAAATGTCTAAACACTTTTAGGGTCCACAACACTTTGAGAAAAAGTGAATATTTAAGTTCAGCTTGGTTTTTCATAATTCAAAGTTTATATGAACAATGAATCCAAAACAGCCCACAATGTTTATGATTTGTGGAATATACAAGATGAATAGTAGAACTGAAAGAACACTCTCTATCCAAGAAACAGGTCAGTGATTAAACAAATGCTACAGAATCTTGACATATTTAAATATTAAAATGATTCACCTCCCAAAACAGATCCTTTCTGTCTTGTTGCCCAGACCATGTGAAATGTGTGGATGATGTGAGACACTATTTATGTGCCTGGAGAACCATGCATAAATGGATAAGCACAAAGTGTCTGTAAATATTGTTGAACAGTACATAATGTGGATTTATGCACAGTAGAACATGTAATGTTCAATCAGTGCAGTGAACATTACATCAAATAAACTAAAATAAATCAAAATGTTCAGAAGCACTATAAATTCTGCATAACACAGGGATTAGTTGCGGTTAAATAGTTAATATTTCTAGAAAATAAATAAATAAATAAAATTCAGAGGATCATCATTTTATACCTTCATATCACCCAGCTCTAAAACTTGCTTTATAGTACAGCACTAAGGCACTATTGACAGTACGACTTTGTTAAAGCCGTGTTGAAACTATGCGTTTGGGAAAAGCGCAATATAAATAAATTTGACTTGTCTTAACATTTCTACAGGGAATCAAAATTTATTGTGAGTATAACATTTTAAAAGATCTGCTTCAATGTGGTGTCACGTGGTGCTTAAACTTTTTGAAAGCATTATTATGATACGCTACAAGCACACTAACCTAATTGCATGAAACTTCTTATGTCATATTAATTCATTACTGCACATCAACATTCACACCATACTATACACACTGTATTTAAGACAAATAATTTCACAGCAAACAATTTTCACATTCGTTTCCATATACAAAACTGAAAATCATGCTATTATTCATATATTCTTTTATATATATATATATATATAGTGAAGGGCCATACTATAGTGAGTTTATACTATAAACATTTTTTAAAATCATTCTTTAGTATGATTTTTAAGATCCTTCAGTCGGACCCCACAACATCATATATTCCTGGTTTCACTATCTTTGTGGAGACATTAGGACCCCACAAAGGATGTGTGTGTGTAGCTTATTTATATGCCGTTTCACATATATATCTAAAAAATACACACACACAAACAGTTAAGTTTTATTCATAAATTATATTATGGATCTGTAAGTCATAAGATACAAGTCATATCTTGTTCGCTGTGATTTGTTTGCTAACTTTGCATGCTGCAAATGTAAACCACACCAACGCACAGACACAGAGCTCAAGCTCTGAAGCAAGAAACCAACGTGCTTCGCACTACACAAAGACACAAGCATTTATAACCTTAAAAATGACTCCTGGGCAGCAGGTATCCAATTATTTGTTACCCAGGAAGCAGTGCTAAATGAAGAGCCTCGATGATTTACTCACAACCTCTCCTTTTATTAAAACACTTTGTCTTATTTTTTTATTGATTTACAATCCGTCCTACTTTTTTGGCATCTGAAAACAATCAAGCAGCAGAGCAGCAGAATGTTTGGACATTAATCGTTAAAAGACAGTGTTTTATTCCTGGCCAGGGGTTTGCCGCACCAGCTGCTATGCATTCTGGTAAAAGCAAATGATTTATGGCCTCGTCGCCATAACGATGAGGCAGACTCATTAACATATCGACAGCACCCAAGATGGATCATCAGCATTGATTATTTCATGGCCTGTTGATGCCCATTTGTTAAAAAGAGAGAAGAAGGGAAGAGAGTGAGGAGAGGGGGAGAGGGAGGAGCCGCTTAACCAATGAAAGGGGTTTTCATTTTTTCAAAGGGGATTTCTGGCTGTTTTATTACTGTATCTTCAGCACGCTGCCGCAGACAGACAGTGCGGGCTGACAGGCCTTCTCACAAGAGCCATCGTGGAGCTGTCGAGCTTAAATAAATCAACCATTGACAACTATTAAGCAATCTGCAGTGCTTTGTGGATCTATACACAAAGAGAATGGGTCTCGATGGACAGTGTGACACAAAGCTCCCCCTTTATGACAGTAATAAAACATTCCAGCATTTCTGGGGATGCATTAAACTATCAATGTCATGCTTTCCCCAGAACTGAAAAGGAGACTGTCATTTATGTTATGTTAGATTATGTTATGATTTCTAAGCAGCCTCAGTTTTACCACCTGCTACTCTACAGATACTATCTGACTACTGTTTTCATCATGTCTCATTATCAAACGCGAGTCATGAATAGTTTATGATTGAAAGTCTAGGACAAGAGTTAAATACAATATCTAACACGGGGTATTTGAAAAGTAGAAAAATTAAATGATGACATCATGGTGTTTCTAAGATCATTTTAATGTGACTTTCATATAACAACTATGAAAAAACTGAAATCTGTTAATAAATGTAAAATATATTTATAAAAAAAAAAATAATAAATCCAATAATGGATAAAAAAAAACAAAGCAATCACCAACCCATGGGACATAAAAGTACCAGTAATTGAAGAGTCCCTCAAAAACAACTGTGCACATGATACTCTTACAAAAACAAATGTTGTCATTTTTTTTTCCACATGAAATCACCTCTTTAAAGCAGTAAAGTTATGCAGGTGCATGTTTGCAACATTTCTAAGCCAATCACACAGAAGAATGACTCCCTGTCTGCTTCTGCCCCGTCATTCATTTTCCATCTCATTCTACTCATTGGCCCCGTCAAACTGCCTCGTCAAGGTCAATTGAAGGAAATTATGATTTGCAAACACTAGCACAGGCAATTTATCAAACATCCCCGTTTATGACTCAAAAACATAAGAGAAATGTTGATTTTCCCAGACGCAATCTGACATTAAGAGCAATTTAGCACATAGCCACGTCTCTCATTACAATGATAGAGTTTCCACAGCGACCGCAGCTAATTGATGGCCCGATCATTCATTATTGAATGGCAGGCACCTCACTGCTCCGACTGATTGTTATTCTTTTGGCTGGCTGTCATCAGGGCTTCACTGAAACCGTAACCTTGCTGTGCGAGAGTGTTGCACACTTTTCTAAATCAACAGCCCTGACAAACGGCTGACATGTATTGACCACATAATCTTTAGCAGGGGGTCAGAAAGTGAGAGTAGGCTTTTTAAGATCACGTTACATTTGTATCAATACCCCGTCCAGGTTGCATCGCTTCTTTGTGTTCACAACAGCATTTAGAGTTGCATATGGAAAGCAGCCTGGCTGGGTCCTTCACCCTGATTAAGTAAATGAGAAGTAAAACGCAAAGCAAATTAGAGAAACGGTTGGCCTCCAAATGTCCTTGGTGGAAGCAGTCAAAGTAGTGGGGGAGAGAGTGAGTGTGTGACAGAGGTCTGCCCTGCCCCTTGTACAGTATGGACGGGGCCTTTAAATTGCTTCCGTCAGTGGCGCTGAGTAATGAGTGTGATTCTAATCGGAGTTCCTGAGGCCAGCAGCATTAGTCTTCATCTTGGAATGGCCCTCCTTGCCACCCGTGACATCTAATGTAGAGCAGGTCCAGGCGTAATGAGAATCCATTCTGCAGCCCAACCACTCGCTTCTTTTCCTTACACTGCACAGGAAGGGTTTGGTCAGGACAACAAGGTTACCGGCCCCCCAGCTCTGCCTCCAACCACCATTACGTATTCAAGGGCTAGAAAATTACTCTAGTATAGTGTGCTGATCCCACAAAGCCACTATCACATATGTGATAAAGGTGCAACAAAACTACCCACCTCAAATTTAGGACTGCAAATGCTAAGTGATAATAATAATAATCATCATCATCATCATCAAAAATAAAAATAGCTGACTATTAATTTCATTTTTGATTAGTTTGATCTTTGCAGAGAAATGTGTTCAGTGATATAACATTGCAGGCCTACATCTACATGTAAATACTACTACTACGCTGGTTCTTATTTATAATAACTTATTATTATTATTACAGAAAATTACAATAATAAAATACATTACAAAGAGGAGAGAATGTGTGTAGTAGTAGTAAATTATTATTATTATAAAATATTATAACACAAAGAGGAAAGAATGTGTGTTCATGCAGAACATTTCTTACACCTCTTCGTTGTAACACTTTTTTTTGTTCCATTTATGTTTTCATATAATCACAATAACAAAAACCAACAATAATATTACTATCATAATTAGTTATATATAAGTTATAATTAAATACTATATTATAAAAGAAAAAATATTATACAAATATAAAATACTACAAAATAATGAATATTTTGAAACTATTAACCATTTTTTGCTTTTTAATCTACACTTTATATTGTAACAGATTAATCCATTATCACAATAGTCATCAGTTGTAGCCCTAGAGAAAATACTAAGCCATGGATGATTTACCTGAGGTTTGTGATGCATTGCATCACATTTAACATAAAGAGCCATAGAGCTCAACACTGAAGAGAAACGACTCATAAAATGCATAATAGCTACATTCTTCTTGTTTAGTAATGGAAGAGAATTTTGCTCATTTCACCTATATGTAGTGTTTGCTGGGGGAAAAAATCCTCTCTTGCACTGTTCCACTAATTTATTTTGTATAAAATCATATACAGTGCAAATTATGCAAATACCTGCATTGTTTAATCTGTTTAAAGAAAAATGTTATCGGCCTACACACACACACACAAGCTCTTTGAATTAGTATCTTATTTTATTCTATAAAGAACTGCCATGATTTGTGGCTCAGTACTGATGACTCCATAAAATCCCATAGATACATTCGAGCTTCATGCTCACCATTAAGCAGAAACATAAAATGCACACTCCTGACAGCCCTGGCTCAGACTCTACGCACACAGCCGTAAAACAACACTATCTGAAATCATGCAGCCCCTGCTGGCTGTCAAAAGCCCTCATGCACACCGGGGCCAAATCTTTACAGGTGCAAAGGATCCTGGGTTCACTCAGTTAGCAGCAAGTAAATTGCAGTGGAGCTTTGCGTGGCTGAATACTTCAACAGGTCATTCCTCTCTGTCTATCCCCGTTTGCCTGTGTTAAACTCACCGCTACCCACCCCCCTCACCCTCATCCATTCTCTCATCCACTTCCCAGCTTCATCCATCCATCAATCACTGCACTTTGTCAGTGCCGACTTCATCCAGGATCCCGCAATCATGGCGAGAGTGAGCTGGCGCAGACGGCTCGCCACTAGGGAGCCGCTCAGCCCCCATCTGCATCTGCGAGTGATGGGCGGGCGTCCAGGGGCCTGACGCACGTCGCCTTCTATTGCACAGGCAAGCAAAAACACTAATGCCGCAGCTCATCTCCTCACCAAACTACTCACCTTCTTCTCGCATGCACACTGACAAAGACAAACATATGCAGGCACATGCACACACACAGGCACAATCGACAAAGTCAGGTGGAGAGAGAGTAGGCAAGAAAGAACGAGAAAAGACAGGCAGCAAAAGAGAGACAGAGAGAGTGGGAGAGGGAGGTGGAAAGTAAAAAGAAAGGTGAGAGAAATCGAGGGTGGCATTGAGAGAGAGGGGGAGGGAGAGAGATGTTTACTGGATTTTCTGAAACAATTGGTACTCGGGTCAGGCGGCAGCTCAATTTGTCTTTTCTTGCCCACACATCAATAGAAATCACACAGAGAAAATGTATCACTAATTAAGGGCTCATCAGGCCCGTGTCAGCTGTGGTTTAGCCGGAGAGCAGCAGAGCTCTGAAGAGACTTCTGGTGTTCTCCACTGGCTCCTGCAGAGAAACACCACTGACAGAAGGGCGCTAGACAAGCTATGCTAATGTACACCATTTACTCAATAGAACAGAAAAAAAGGCTTGTGTTGTGCTTTAGGGAAGAAAAGAGAAACCGTTAGCCATTCTCTTGCAAAATACCACCTGAAAGGGTGATCAAGAGCCTGAAGCAAATCTACTATACTTACCAAATACATAAATAGACATAAGCTGAACTATTGTATTAGCCAACTTGTAAAGACTGTGGATAGACTAGCAGATGTAAGATATAGGAAAGATGTAAGAAAAATAGGTTTCCCGGATGAGCAGACACATATACATTGTTGGCCTGGACAATGAACACTACTTAGAAAAATCTGACCACTAAGTGCCAATGTGATAATCCAGAGAGCTGTGTAATTTTAGCTAACATGCATATACCAGACCTACTGTACCGTTGCAATGCAGAGGCTAACATGATAAATGCTACAATTCTAGCTATACTGCTTTCAACAACACACAAATAGTACAAACACGGCTACTGTTTACCATGGTACCCATAAAACTGTAGTTATCACAGTTGTTGTCACTATTGGTAGATATAAAAGAAATTAAAACAAAGCAAATGCAAAGCAGAGCAAAGAGAAAGAACAAAACAAAGGTGACTAACACCAAGTTTTACAGTAGTCAACCATAAAAACTACGGTGGTACTAACATAGTACAGTGATGGTTTAATCAGTTATTACTTCAATATGCACCATGGTACTGAAAAAATACCATATTCATATACTAACACTTAGTACTCTGAGGTATCAAGACTGGCATTTCATTACCATGGTAAATTAAAAAAACAAAAACAGTATTAATATAGCACTATCAAAACAGTAAATGTTTGTAAGTGACATTTCATTCATTTTGTTATGGCCTGACTGTCTGCATAAGTGCTACAAACTTGGCAATGGCGTTTAAATAAATTTTACTTTTGATGTTTACATTAAACAGTAATCAGCATTTTCAGAGAACCAAAGTACTTAAATTGATTAAAACCCTGTAAAAACGATGGATAAACCGATTCATTCTACTCTTCAGTCCAGCACTGTTTGCATCCAACACTTCTAATTAGACAGCAGTCAAATGTTATGAATAGGATGGACATTATGGAATGAGCTAGTTATAAATGGGGCCTGTCAAAGCTGTTTTCAGCGACCAAATGAGTATTCTCAGTTCACTGCCCACATCTGAGCAAGCCCCAACCCTGCCGGATAACTAATGATTGCTATTAACCATACAGTTAGTGATGATAGCCAAGAAAGAAAAAAACAAAAAACAGTAACTAAAGTCTACGCTAAAGATAAAGGAAAAACACCAAAATTAACCCATGAGGCAGGCAAGGCCTCCTACAGGGACTAACAAATGACAGTTTGTCTCCAGCAGTGCGGACTGAGAAGATCTTGTTTTCTACATAATTAACACTTATTTGTGCCTTTAAAAACCGGATTGTAATGTATAATTATCAGCATTCGGCAGCATTAATTCAGCTATTACACGCTTGGTGTTAGGTCTGTGAAGCCGGGTGTAATGTTATTCACAGATTACACTGAGAAAACCCTTCAGACATTCAGCTGAGCCGAGCTTAAGTGACAAGCCGCCCTGGCTGAGCCTTTTATTAGAACACAAAACAAATTTCTCATATTAATTCATTCTTGTCTCCTGCTCTCCCCCGCCCCACGCCATTGCTACGGTCCCGTCTCCGTTCTGATACGCAAGCTAAGTATCTTCCTCTGTCCTGTTTGTAGATTTAAAAGAAACCCTAATAATCCAAAGCCCTATTTACCAAGTCAGTTCCACTTTAGTAAATCCTTTACCACTGCAAAGCTTTTAAGTCTGCCAAAAACAGGAAAGTATGAAGCAGGGAGGAGACATGTCACTCTCCACCAGCCCTATTAGGCCATATTTCCAGGACATTCAGATTTCATCTAGGTCTTCAAGTCGAACAAGAGTCCTGCACTTGGGAAGGGGGAGATGTTGCTTTTTTTGGTACACGACTGGATTACACTGGGCCACTAACCAAATGTGATTGGTTTAGCATGAAATATTAAGTTGATTGAAACGGTCTGGTCCTGTGATTTTGACAGCGGCGAGGGCATGATATTTCATATGGCACTCACAGTCCAAACATCAGATCCGCTGTGACACTAATGCAGGGGGATACGGCAGCGGAAACCCACAAGACTTTGCCCTCACCTCCGTCATCTATAGCTCCTCAGACACCCCGGCTCAAATATCCATATCCCTGAACAGTTGAGATAATGTAAAATAATTCAAGAATGAAAGACTTGACATTGTGTAGGTTAATTGTTACAGTATCTCAGTAACTATATAGGTGTTTGAGTGACAAGTCCAATTAAATATGGGAATTTTGTCTAGCAATGGTTTTGGAGGTCAGTCAAACATGTAATTCACACCATCTTAAAACAAGATATTTTGTTCAGATCCTTCCTTTTTTCCTCAATTTGTCATATAGGTATAGTTATACCATTTTTTTATATTTTCTATTATACACATTTTTTAATAAAAATGACATTAAAATTTAAATTATAATATATTAGAAAAATATGTGCAAAAAATGTAATTTTATACAATTTATTATTAATTTTGTATGACAATTTTTATGTATCACTTTACATTCTGTATAGATTTTTCCATCAAAAGTGTTTTTTTTAATCAGATGGCATACATGTTTATGCAATAGGTATAGTCATTTTTATATCATATTTTGTTTTATGCACATTGAGTATTAAATATTCTATATTTTATATTATAATATTTTCATTATATTATGTGAGAAATATATACAAAACGTGTAATTATACGATTTTAATACGGTTTTATGCTTCATAATTATTTTATTTTTTTGCTGTTTAAATTTTGCTGAAGTGTCACTGAGTAAACTATATGTTCTTTAAATTGCAGGTTCACGTTGTGAAAACTTACCCCAGATAAATAAACCAAAACTAAAAAGTACTGACTGGAGTAAAATGTGACAATGAGCCCTGATCTTCCTTATTTGTACGATACCGTGAAAATAACTGTAGTCAATCTCAGACATGTGAAAGACAACTGTGCCAAAAATCAATCCAAGCCCACCTGACATGTCAGCCGCATCGAGATGCACATTCAGATAAATGCGCAAAACGCGATAAAATAACACCAAAAGGAAACCCCCTTTATTTTCATGTTCTGTAAGGGGCCAATATGAAAAAAGGCATCAAAATAATGAAAGATTGTTTATGTATTCTGGCATGAAATGGGTTAGGTGTTAGGAGGGAGTGGAGCACGAGAGAAGGATGGCCAGCACTGACAGCAGTGTATTCATCCTGCACGCTACAGCAGACGTCCCGCTAGTGGTGGTCGACAGAGCAATAAATCAAGGGCTCTCCATGCTGTACCTACAGCTTATTACATCCACCATGACAAATAAATAATAATGCCTGTCAACACAGGCCTTTGCTCAAGGATTGAGCCAGAAACACTCTTGCTCATCACTCCAGATCTTAAGTGAAAACACTAGAACAAGGGAATTGAAGGCCATGCTTTACTGAGCTTATGAAAGTTGCTGAGGAGGAAAAGGGTGATGGCCACAGAGAGGAAGAGAAAGGAGATGACACTGTACCAGGAAAAGCAGCTAGGAGGGGAAATGATCCAGCATCTCAGGTTAAGAGAAAAGGTAGAGAGAAAGAGAAGAGGGTGCCCTTGTGCACTACACAACCACTGTTGCTTATTCAACTGAATAGCACCCTGGGGAAAGGGGCTAAATCAAAAGCTTTCACCGCTAAACAGAAATGGCAAACAGAGAGCAAAACGACATGCCCGTTTTAGGACCCTATCAGGCCTTCAATTTCCAACAAAGCAAATAGTTCTATTAATGCTTATAAGAGCCCCTCAGTACACTCATACGAAACAATACAGCACTGATGTGGGCCAAATAAAACAGAAACTGTGTGGGGAACAGATGAAAAATGAAATATTGACTCTGTTAAGAGATCTAACTAGGGACACACAAGAGGTTTAAGGATGTAAAGACCACTCTCACGGGAGAGTGTGGATTCAAATTGGAGGCATTACATCAAATTAAGGGTCAGTGGGGTTCAAACAGGAGGCCCAGAATACATCACAAGGGCTTGCTTTAATTTAAAACCATATACTTCTACAACAGATATTAATAACGCTCATATAATTGTACATTGCTGCCACATCTGTTGAAGATGACAAAAATCAGTTAAATTTACATACAGATATACGGTAAATTAATTAAAATACATTTTAAAACAAAAGTATTTGTAAAAAATATATAATTACGAATATTTCATAAAATACTACTATTTCCTATAATACTACTATTTCATAAAATAAAAACATAATATAAACATAATATAAAAATAAATACAAATTAAATTTAAAAAACATTTTTAAACAATGTAACTAATTTTCAGTTATATTTTTAAAAATGTGTTAAAAAGCAAATACAAATAAATAAAAAACTAATTACAAATAAATAAATCAAATGAATTATTTTTTGAATGAACGAACGAACGAAGAGCCCAAACTTCTCTATAAACCAGGCCAGCCTGACCAGTAGAAACCAGCCTGAACCACCTCAGGCTACAGATCTTTCACCAGGTCCTTTGTTTCAGCTCTGCGAAAGGCCTCCTTATAGCATGTAGGCGTGAATGATTTAGAACTTGCATGGCTTTTCCATTTTAGCTCCCTCTTAAACGCTAGACAATTTACTTAGTGTTGTCCTTCAATAAAAATTAAAAGCACCCCACAACATGCAAGGAAAGCCGAGGCCAATAAATCACTAAACCCACCTCAGCCTGCTTCAGCATGGCAGCCTCTCCTGCGCTCTGACATTTGTGTATGACTGCAAGTGTTACAAAGGAAATAAAGCCCTGATTAAAGAGTTGGCTGTCATAAAGGTTAGGGAATGGTAAATGGAGTCTTCCATCTTGCCTGTAATAGGAGAGGAGCTGTAAGGCAGCACAAGATGCTGATCAGGACTCCTGCACTGCTCCTGTAGGACTCACTCTGACATTAATCACTAAATCACCAAGCCATGCTTAATTGCAAGTTGTATATCACAGCGAAATTCAGGGGTGAAGAGGAAGGAAAGTCATTATTTTTGCGTTTGGATGTAGGGTGTTATGTGTTTGAACCCGCCCGCACATCTGGGACCTCCTTCAATCTGACAAGGAAAAATGAAGTGTGCCGTAACCTCTTATTAACACAACACAATGACTATTTTTGAAGCGTTAACCAGCCTCAAACCCAACTCATCAATTCCCAAATCCAATCAATCAGACTTGGCAAGATCTGGTCTGACTATTTAGGCCTGATTGTGACATTTATATTTAGTTTTCAGTGATTTAGCTGGATCATGCTTTGTTTAATTTCTGTCCTGAAGATTAATTGCTACTGTGTTGAGACTTTAGTTTGGGTAAAGCCAAGACCAATTGACTCAAAATTCCACTCCAACAGTTTTTATTAAAGCACAACTATAAAGCACTAGACACTATGCAGATGCAAGGCTGTTTTTCTATATATGGCACTTTCATTCATTAATATGGTGAACATGACGGGAAATTTGGTAACTAGATAAAATTGTCAAACAAATGATAATTATATTAAATATATTTATATATAATATAAAATATAAGAATATGCATATATATAAATGTATAAACGTAAATATTTTTTTAAATATATACTGTATGTTTGTGTCTTTATATATACATAATAAATATACACCATATACACATACATAATGTAAACAAAAACTTTTATTTTGGATGCGATTAATCGCGATTAATCATTTTACAGCACTAAATAATAATAATAATAATAATAATAATGGAATAATGTAAAAATACTTGTGGTTCCACTGATCAATCTCAATAATAGCAGTACAGATCGATCAAACACCTAACCATGTGTTTACATTCCTAAAAACTATTTGTGATTGGTTTTTGAATGCAGAAATTAAACTCCCATTTGGTCATGTGGCTCCTAATCAAGTTTGCCAGGTTTTAGGGGGTGCTCAAAAAGATTTAATAAGCCATTTGGGACTGTTTATAAGTGATTTTGTTTTACTTTTTATTATTTTTATAGAACTTGCACTAAATTATTTCAATGGTAAGCATAATTAGAAAAAAATATATATATAATATTGACCTTTCCGGGCAAAATTTAATAAAAATTCCCTGTAACTTCTAGTTTATCCATGATCATGGGAACCCTGCATGCTTTGTATTAAAAAATGTAATTGGTTCACAAAGGAATGTCACACAGTCTAACACGAACTGTGAATCCCAGTAAAGTGCAAAGACAATAATCTCTACTTTTAAAATCCCTTTTGACCTCAGAATCACAGTTCTGAGTCCATACAAATGAATGAGTGCACAATGGTAGGGTCTTTGCCATGGCAGCATGAGGTCAGGGTTTCCAGAGCTGTGTAAAACAGACATCAATCCTGCAAACTGACTGATTCCAGCACAGCGTAGCACCGGCTGGGCCGTAAACTGCCTGAGCCCTGCGGGGGCGGCCCAGTGATCACAGCACAGAGCAGTAGAGACCGGGCCGTAAACTGCCAGACCTCCGGGGGGCAGTCACCATGCTCACTGAATATTCGAAGGGGCTTCAACACACACACACAAAGGCCAAATGCCTGAAAAGTGCCTGTCAAAGAGTCAAAGTGCGTTCAGAGTTCACCAGGTGGGAGGCGGTTACGGGTGAGAGAAAGGTAGAACAAAGTAAACAGAGAAGAACAGAGGATAGACGTGACTTCCTTCACCTTTGATTTCCACAGGCTAAGATAGGAGAAAGTGAAGGCTACGCTTAATAGCAACGTTTTAGCTCCTCACGCCAGCCGTGTGTGTTACCGGATCAGGGTGAATTTGAATGTGTTTAAATTTGAGATGCGGGGACATGATAAAGAGACACAGAGAGGGACACTCTGGGGAAGGTCACAGACAGTAGAGGGGAGTACTCTACACAGAGTACGTACGTACACAGATACAGCTTATAAATTGTAGTGCTTTACTGATTACAAATTACATGACGAAAATTGTAGTTTGTAATGTAATCTATTGGATTACACATGTCAGGTAATGTATTCTAACTACATTTTTTATTACTTGTAAGAAAATATATGACATTTTATACACACACACACACATATATACATATATATATATATATATATATATACATATACA
>NW_015557179.1:1124652-1128292 GCF_001515605.1 Sinocyclocheilus anshuiensis | reverse complement strand
CTATATGCGTCGAACTAAAACTTTGACCTTTTGCAACGTTTTGATTTAAGTAGCCTATTATTAAAATGATTCCGATATCGCACACCCTTGCGATATGCATACTGCGATATTTACATTTGCGATATTTCGATAATTTCGATATATCGTGCAGCCCTAATACATATATATATATATATATATATATATATATATATAAAATGTCTCTCAAACTGGGGTTCACTAGTCACCTGACTAGTGGCTGGTGTATGCAGTTCCACAAAACTAGAAGACTTTCCAAATGTATATATGCAGTAGAATTTGTTTTATTAAGAAAATTTTAGGAAAGACAAAAGAATTAGTGCAAATCAAAAAATATGAATAATACACATTGTGTGAATAATATGTTATGTAAACCTATATAAAAAGTAACTAATCTGATTATGAACATTTTAAAATGTAATATCATTTAGTATTTAATTTTTGGAACCCGATTATGTAATCAGATTACACGTAATCAGTTACTACCCAGCACTGCACTCATGTATACTTAAAACATTAACAGTCAAAAAGTATCTTAAATCAAATGCAGTACACATTGCAGGACACAATGTGATTTTGAACATAGTGACAATAGGGATTACAATGACTAGTCGATTAGTTCTGCCACTTGGTTTTATGTAGACTAGTCGCGTATCACATGACATTAGTTACACTTGTACTGTCTAAATATATTTTGAATTATGTGAAATCGAAAAACAAATCAAAGCACATAAATGAACCACGCTGCAGACATTCGAGATGGTCTGACTTAATTTGGAGTGTTCAAAAACAAGCCAAAACTCTTTGGAGAAACTAATCAAGGGGTGCCCAGAAACTGACAGAAGTTATAAGCAAGCAGCACATTACTTTTTATTACTCTGATCACGGCGTGAGGTGAGTCAAGGCTAACGCTGACCAACAGATTAGCGGAGTACTTCACGACTAGATTTGTTGTGAAGTCATAGTGTGTAGTTTAAAAATAAAGAGTCAAAAAATATCCAACTCATCAATCAGAACATGAAACTTTCAGACTGTTACAACATCTGCATGAATAATTGTAAGCAGACAGATCCAAAACCAAATCATTCAACCTTGCGCTATAATGCATAACACAGGGTTTGGAGAGACCGCTACAGAGTGAAATGAAATTACAGAAAGCAAAACAAAACAGAAAAACCAATCTCAATAGATGGCTAAATTGAAGGTTACCCTATTTGACTTCTCACTATGCGTCAGACAGCAAATAGACATCGACAACTGGTATGTCATCATAGAAGAAACACAATGAGGTTTCAGATATGAGGGCCTAAAAAGGTTAACCAAGTTACTAAATGTTCTCTTTCACCGAGCCTGTAATGCAATTTCAGCAAAAAGAACATGAACTAAACCGACGCCAGCTCCTGTCCATCTTCTGAACTCCAAAGTGATGCTTATCATGTCTCTGAAAATATGCACTTAGTGCCTCAGCAGGCCATATTGAGTTGCTGGCACACATCAAGCCTTTCTGAATGCACATTTGTCCAGGCCAGAATGAACCTCGCTTTAACCAACTTTATTTGTTAGATGAACGCATTTTTTGGGAAAATCCAAACCTCACGGTCCTGACCACAAGTATTAAATATTTTATACTTGTGCGTGTAACCCAATCTGATGTAAATGTTACATTTATATTTGTAAATGGAAATATATACACACACAATTGCCTCAAGCTTATGCATTATGGATCATGAAATGAACAATTTTACAGCATTTATAAATCTATATTTATAAATATAAATTGTAAATATTGACAGATGAACATTTAATTTTAGTTAAATACACACACGTTCAATTCTAAATGTAAACCCTGATAAATGAACTGTGTGTGTATATATATATATACACACACACACACACACACACACACACACACAGTTCACCAATATTTACATTTAGAATTTCACAAATCTAAATACATGCAGTAAAAATTGTTATTCATTGTAATTTCATGACACTTAATGCATTAATGTTGATGAACTGAACCTTATTGCAAAGTGTTACCAATGAAATGGTAGGCTTTTCTGCTATAACTTAATTGTATATTTAATGTGTCGTGCATAACTTAAAGAGACTCATTTCAGTTCATTTTCACTTTTGTATTTCTTCATAGTCCCCTTTTTAATTAGGACAACCACTTAACACCTGCAGAACAACTGCGTCCAACAGGACAGCCAAAGAAACAGTGTCTCCATACTGTTATTATCAGAAACACATCAGCCCTCTCTACAACGTGTAATTAACAAGTTTCCACTAGTTCATAAATCCTTCATTAAAATACTCTCTTCGAATGCTCTGCGGGGTGGCAAGCAGGAACTAAATTCCACACATGCTGGAGAGGCTTATTTTGCTTAAAGGAATTTCTGTTAGGATCCAGCAGTCAAATGTAAACAGCTTTCTATAAGAGTTGCTAGCTGTCACGGAGATGCCTGAGTTCTCTGTCCGATTAAAGATTGAGCAACGCTAGCTTAGCTGAACTAATATTTGGAAAAGACTGAAATAAATTACTTGTGTGTGTTACACCAGATGCTGGCTTGGTGCATTGTGTGTCAGCTGGATACATCCACGTAGTCAAGGGATTTCCTCTTGCAAGAGTCTATGATTGCTTTTCTGTTATTTTTACATAAAACAACTGGGTAGTTGACATGAGTTGCTTTTGGGAAGTTGACATTTATTTAATTCAATTAAAAAGTACAAAATTAAATAATTATGCATTTTTAATTACAATACCATTCAAGCGATTTATCATTAAGGTTTGTTTTAATGTTATCGAGAGAAGTCTCTTATTCTCACCAAGGCAGCAATGATATTGTGAAATATTAAAATTTAAATAAATATTTTGTATTTTAATATATATTCAAACTGAATTTATTCCTATGATGCCAAAGCTGAATTTTCAGCATCATTACTCTTCAGCATCACATGATCCTTCAGAAATTTGAACAGCTGATTTGCTGCTCAAGAAACATTTCTTATCATTATCAATGTTGAAAATAGGGCTGTGCGATTAATCGAAATCGTCATAAAATCGCGATTTGAGCTTGCGCGATTTCTAAACCGCTTTATAGCACGATTTTCCACGCCCCCGACCTCACGCAGTATGCTATCCGAACCAATCAGAATGCAGCGTGCCTAAATGAACAGAGAACAGAACAGACGTTTGGCATACAAACGTAACGCCAGGTTCACACACTCCGTCTGTGGTGCGTATTTTTTCCGCGCCCATGTTAATGGATCAGAGCGTTCACACTGCACGCGATTGCGGTCCGGCAGTGTGCTCCAGTAGCGGTGCGTCTGCAGCAGTCATGCTGCGATCGTTTACGCACGGAATCTATTTCTGCTGTGCTGTACCACGCGCTGAATTAAAGTGACAGCGCATTATTCGCGGTAAAAATTAACATTGATTGACACGGAAATTTAGTAATTACACCATAAATGCATATAATTAAAGTCTACTGTTTCACAGTCAACACATGGCTTTTTGGCTAGATTTAAAACAAGGAAAAGTGCACTTTTAGATAAACAAGGCAATAATAGATGGCACTCGTGGTGGTAGTTAAACAAAGTTATATTTATTGAGTTTAAA
>NW_015557179.1:1121131-1124505 GCF_001515605.1 Sinocyclocheilus anshuiensis | reverse complement strand
AACGTTTGGATTTGAAATCAAAATAATGGATAAATGTGTTTGTGGTAAACAGCCGCGGATCAGGAGCGGACCGCAAACGCATCCTGCGCGAAAGCAAAATGAGTCCGTGCTGCTTCTGCACCGCATGCACATACTGTATACACACTGCAGACGGAGTACGTGTGAACTTGGCGCAACAAATCTAGTTCAACATCTGAGGCAATGCCACACCCTGGACACGGGATTTTTATTTTTTTTTTTCTGCCATATGTCTATTCTAGAGACATTTTGTTACACCTTTACTTAGTGATTATTTTGCCTTATGTCTGTTCTAGAGACATGTTACAGCTTTTTGTTAATTGGTTTTCTTTTGGAAATATGTTTCAAATTCACACTGAATGCATTAATGACTGTAAAGCATGTCTGTGTGTGTCAAAATCGTGATTAAAATCGAAATCGCAAAATTGATCAAAGAAATCGCGATAGGTTTTTTTTGTATCGCACAGCCCTAGTTGAAAACAGTTGTGCTGCTTATAAATTTTGTGTAAACAATTATACATTTTTTGCAGGATTCTTTGATGAATAAACCATTAAAAAAAAAACATTTATTTGAAATAGAACATTATTTGTCACTTGTCAACATTATCATGAATCCTTGCTCAGAAGTATTATATTAATTATATTATATTCTATATTAAAATGGTGAAAAAATAAAATAAAATAAAAAATAAACAGGCCCTAAGATTCATACAAGTCTTAAGTTTTATTGTAAAACTAAAAAAAAAAAACCATGGACATGTTAAGCATCAAGAACGGAACTAAACTTGTTAACAGGAGAACACAGAGTGCCTTTGCAAAGCCAAATATAATTCAAGACACAGAATTATCGGCTCGTTTTAATCAACATGGTTCAAGGTGTTCCTCATGACTGTTTACAACCCATGAGGTGCAATTTTTGGATGGCTGTAAAACTTCTCAGCATGATGTAGGTTGCAATGTTATTTTAAATGGTGAACACCCATGCTTGGAGACAAACTGAGAAATGAAAACCCCTCTCAAGCAGTCGAAGACTTATAAAGAACCTAGTGTTGTAGAAGCATCCACTTAAAAACTTTTGGCAGGCAGTATATCATACACATGTAAACAATATTGTTTATCAGATTAAATGTGCTTGTAGGCATTTAGTTTTTCCCCCCACCTAGTTTAGACAGAAAAACAGCTCAGTGAGGTAAAGATCAGTCAAGACAACTGCAAGCGCAGCGCAATGACGACTGACAAAAAATGTGGGTTTCGGATGAAAACAACGACTTAAATTCATATCGGAATGATGTGCTCCATATTAGATATGAGTTCAAGCAGTCCTCCAGGCCTCCGAATAACTTTAATATGCAAGTATAGAATATTAGACTAAGTTTAAGAAGCTCCATGTACTTCAGGTTGACATGTTCGGAGCTGCCTGTGCTCCCTGCAGCATAATGAGATCCCTCCATGAAACTGTTGCAATACCAGCCTGTGCTCCCTATGAGAGAGCTTCCTGTCTGGGTTGTACCCCTGCCCTGATAAACACTAGCATTTTCTACAGTAGGAGGGTCAGAAGTTCAAACCCCAGGTTTTAACGGTTAAGGCCGCGATGTGAACTCCTGACCTCCCAATGTGAAGGGAGGTTAGGCACTTCAATGCAGAGCTGCCTGAATTTACAACTGCATGCTGACTCCATGCAAGCACAGCAGAAAGCCCCTTATAGAATCTCCTTCAGGGAGGGGGAGTGGCTCCGGTCTCTTTGTACTTTCAGTCACAGCCGGCCCGCGCCATAAATCATGTTAATTAGTTGACTGATAAAATAAATCTTGAAAAGTCAAGGCAGATCCTGTTTCCTGTGCTGCAGTTTAGCCTGCTCTGCATTATTTGTCATCTGCGAGTCACTGTTTAATCTAGCCATTTGTAGCAGGCGGTTTTTGCCCAGGATCTGGACGAGCCGGTAGGACTGAGAGGGGCTGACACAGGTAGCTTAAGCTCATCCATCTTTCCCTGGGTGGTCTGCGCAGCCTGCCGTCGTACAAGAACCCAAACACAGATTTGATCAGCGGGGGGCAGAGTTCACATGCAGATGCTACACTTCACTAACGCACAATGTTAAATAATCATCTGCCACGAAAATTTCCTCCAGCAAAAACGCTGCAATTTCTCAAATGTCAATGAATTCAACAAAGTGTGAGATGATGATTTTCTTCTGGCTAATGACTTTGAAATAAAAGTATAACAGCTCAAATATTTCCTTTGTTTAAGTGGCTTTTACTAATAACAAAGCTATGTACGCAGATTTTTAGTCATACACATCAAGGTTATTAACAGTATAACTTATGAAAAAATGTAAATGTTAACTAAAATAAACCTAAACTACTAAAATATAATTTAAAAAAAAACAGAAACAAAAAATGAACAGAAACAAAAAAACTATTAAAAAAAAAACACTAAGAAAACTTTTTTTGTTTTTTTTTGTTTATGTGATTCAAATAATCTTTCAGGCCTGACTATACTGTTAGTGTATTGGCCAAAAAACACTTATTTATATGAATACATTTATATTTTACTATTTATTTTGCTATTTATTATTATTATTATTATTTTACTTATATATAAAGTATGTAATACAGAGATAGATAGAGACCATTTTCAAAACTCTAATAACCCTCGAACACACAAATGCTCAATGCTGTTACCAGCAACATAAGGCAGTTGAAAAATAAGTAAGCAGTTTACCAACAAGATCGAAGACTTCATGGGCTATTGTGCCCAATTTTCAAAGCACATGAAAGGTGAATGGCAGGAAAGGACATCTCTGAAGCCTCTCGATTCTTTTAAAGAGACCACAAGGATGTGAAATTTTCTCAGCTACAGTCCCCCTTGCCAAAGACTTGAGAGGTCGTTTGCACACAATAACACTCTGTTGAGAAGTACACTGCCTTGTTGGTAATTACAGCTATTTTGCCAGAGTGTTTTGTGTTTTGCTTTGCTTGTTCCATCTCAGAGGCTAACAACCCTTCATTATTCATGGTTTGACTCGCATCTCACTGAAGCAAATTACACAGGGGAGTGACAGCTTTCAGAACAGAGCGGTCTCGTCCTCTTCCCTTCAGAGTGGCACTAAATCATAGAGATGAGGCTTTAACTTCTGACCTCTCACCTGTTAACCCTTCGGAGGGGTTATTTCTGCCTATGGGCCACAATCTGGACAAAACCAGCTCTGACATAATACACATATGCTCAAACATACCTTGACAATCTGGAGATTGACATGCTCTTAAAATGCATTATACCCAATGCAACCAAAAGACAGAAAGCTTAAGATGCCAGTAATAAACACACACACACACACACACACACACACACACACA
>NW_015557179.1:1109183-1121055 GCF_001515605.1 Sinocyclocheilus anshuiensis | reverse complement strand
TCTGCTCATCAAGGCTGCATTTATTTGATCAAAAATACAGAAAAAAACAGTAATCTTGCAAAATGTTATTACAACATAAAAAAATGGTTTCTATTTTAATATCCTTTAAAATATTTATTTCTGTGACGCAAAACTGAATTTCCATTAGCCATTACTCCAGTATAAAGTGTCACATGATCCTTAAGAAACCATTCTAATATGCCGATTTATTATTAGAATTATCAATGTTGGCAACAGTTGTACTGCCAAATTTTTTTTTTTAGAAACTGCAATACTTTTTTCAGGATTCTTTGATTAATAAAAACTTAAAAAGAACACCATTTATCCCAAATATAAATCTTTTCTAACAATATAAATCTTTGCCATGACATCTTATCAATTTAACACATCCTTGCTGAATACAAGTTTTAATGTCTTTCAAAAAAAGAAAGAAAATTTACTGGCCCCAAACTTGTGAACGGTAGTGTATATTGTTAGAAAAGATTTCTATTTTAAATAAATGCTCTTCTTTTTAACTTTTTATTCATCAAAGAATCCTGAAAAAAATATCACGGGTATGATCAGTTCATATCAATATCACGGGTAATATCAAAAAATATTAAGCAGCACAACAGTTTCCAACACTGATAATAAATCAGCATATTAGAATGATTTCTGAAGGATCATGTGACACTTTACACTGAAGTAATGGCTGATGGAAATTCAGCTTTGCATCGCAGAAATAAATTAGATAATGTATATTAAAATAGAAAAACATTAGATAACAAAGCACTACAGATTTATACAGAATTTGAAAGCCTATCATTCACAAAATTAAATATTTTGGCTTTTTTAAACTCTCAATATGAGCGTAGTACTCTCAGCTCCATGTAGCAGAATTTTAGTCAAAAATCAGCGCAAAAATGCAGACTCCATCTGGGACTGATCATAAATAGGAATTATGTGAATTATATGGCCCTCTCTCCGATCATCGGCTAGGTTTGGTTTGTGCAGTGCGCTAATAAAGCCGCTGGTGCATTTGCTTTTGTTCCCCTGCATTTCTTTCCCTGAGCAAGTGAACCGAAGCACAAAAGCCAATTCAATTATTCTGGCAGCAGCGCTAATATCACCATCTAATGGTAGATAATAGGGCTGCACGATGAGCCCCCGCAGGTGATGGAGATTTACCGCTGATTACAGAACCGGCTTTACTGATAAGATGAGAGTTAAATATCGCATGCGATTTATCGTGCAGCCCTAGTAGATAATACACAATATTCAAGAGTTCAATGTGTACAGTGTTTGTAAATGCTTCGGTAAAGGGCTGTACTTAATCATCCATTTCACACTCCTGGGAGTGCACTGAAATAACTAAGACGACCTCGGCTTAGCTCTGGCTCAACATGTTCATCAAGGAATGCCAAGACAAAATACATATACATAAATTTTTTGAAATAATAATAGTAATAATAATAATAATAAAGGGCTGTCAAATTGATTCATCACGATTAATCACATACAAAATAAAAGTGTGTGTTTACATAATATGTATAGCCTATATATTTATATATCAGTGGCGGTTCGTGGGTTTTAAAATAGAGGAGGCAATATGGGGTGCTGTGCGTACATTAATGAGGAAAAAAAATTAACTTAAATGATTTTAGCAAATGGCTGCAATATAACAAAGAGTGAAAAATTTAAGGGGGTCTGAATACTTTCCGTACCCACTGTATATAAATAAACACACATACATACATGTATATATTTAAGAAATATTTACATGCATATACATATTCATATTTATTTATATTATATATCAATATAAATATACACGTGTGTGTATAACCAAGACGATATTCATATAAATATATATAATACACACATATTATGTTAACATAAACCTCTATTATTATTATTAAAATAATAATAATTAATACATTTATAATCATAATTATTATTGCTTTTGTTGTTGTTAATAATAATAATAATCCAAATATATTGTATACAGGTCTTCTGCTATCCTCTACAAAAAGTGTTCAAAATAATGTGATAATGTAACTTCATTGAACATGCATTATAGCATTATAGACTCAAACTGCAAAGGTAAAACCTGAAAAACTCATGTTTTTGATAAATATAGCTCTTATGTGCACAATAACATTTGATATACAGCACTAGCCCACCTTTCATCTTGTCAAATGAGCTTTAAGTAAACCCTGCTAAGAGAAATCCATTATAATGAAATCAGCATATACTCCAAATATATAATCTCAGCACAGATGTTACAGTTTCCAATGCATCAGTGTTATTTATGACTTGCCATTATAAACGCTTGTATAATTTATGACGTTCAATTAATGCAATACCTTCCATGAGCTTTCAGTTTGTTTTTTGGCTATGTTTTTTCTGAGATCCGCTGATACGCACATGCCAAAAATATGCAGCAACGCCATTTAGGCTGTTAGAGCAGACTTGAGACTGATTTATGGACATGAATTAAAAAGAATGAAAAATTTATGACTGCAATTTGTGGGCAGCCATAAAACTATTACAGAACTTTGGAGTTGCATTCAGCTCTTTTGTCTCCAAGCGAAGCAAGATGACTTAATCTTATGAAAATATGAAAAAAAAAAAATTTGTTCAGAAGTAAGTAACAGCAAAACTATAATCAAGCATACAGAAAAATATTTTCCAGGGTATTATTTAGTGGAAACTGTAACCAATGTGGCTGTTCAAGGAGTCAACACCCTGTTTTCAGTTATGTGCTTGTGCATAAAAACATGGCTTCCACGGCTACACTGACTGAGCGCCATGGCATGATTGAATGAAAGTCTATCCTTGACTGACAAATGATATATTAAGCTTTCGTCTGGTGGGGGGAAGCCAGGCATGTCAGTTACCTGCTACAGAAGAAGCTCCACTTGTCAATCTACCGTGCGCCTGGCTAAACAAGATCTGAAATGTTAAAGCCCTCCTGCATCAGAGCTTCACACTGAGCTATGTGACTATACATCCAAGCCATGACAGACATGAACCACTGCCAGCAATAAATGCCTGAATATCACATCTGGAGGTGAAACAAATTTGTTAAGTCCAGGAATACTTGGGTGGATATAAAGAAAGAATATGTGGCTTACTTGAGCATTCTGGTTGGGTTGGTCAATGTAATTATGTTTTTAATGATACGTTTTGATAAATATTTTTATACAAAATATTTGTGTGTGTAAATATATATTTAAAACTCTACAAATTCTAGTTTTATATGGTAACACTTTAAGGACCAATTCCCACTACTAACTAGATGCTTATTAGCATGCATATTGGCGGTTTATTAGTACTTATAAAGCACATATTAATGTCTCATTATGCATGACCATATTCTAGATCCCTTAATCCTAACCCCATACCAAAACTTAAACTCTTAGGGAAAACTCTTAGTTAATAGTGAATGTGTGCTCCCTATTCTAAAGTGTTACCTATATATACCTATATACAGAGACTGTATTAAGACTGTAAGGGGCCCCTGGGCTTTACCTCTTGAGGGGGTCTTCATCCGCGAGAACTACAGCCTACATTCACGCAAGTTGTCAGCCTTTTATTTTGCAGTAACTGCCATTAATGCACTAAATGCCATTAAGAAAACATCCAAACCTATAGGTGTTTCATATAAAATAAACAAAATATTATGAACTACACATATGCACATAGTCCAACATATTTTACACAGTTATACATATAAAAATGTGTAGCATTAGATTGTACATGTTAGCATTGGTTAAATGCATTCGGAACTAACATTAAATGAGGAACAGAGTAGGAAGGTATGTGAAGGTGCACCTTTACAAAACGGTCTGTGCACTTTGATTTACGCCTTCACAAATAAGTATTTCTGCTTGTGGATCTTTCTATCAGGCTGGTAAGTTCATTCACATTTTCATAATCTTACCCTATACATGCAATTTTGAAATCACTAATTTACCTTAATAATAGTGAAATAATTTCCTAACATTAACCAAGAGAAATAAATTTAGTAAAATATTATTGTAAAATATTGTTAATCATGGCAGTTATTCTAGACAGCTAATGCAATAACTTGGCTAATAAGTGTTCATCATCAAAGTTGCATTTTTTTTTATTAAAATTTGCACCGGCTTGACAATAAGGACTGCCCGATGGCTCAGGACATTTGACGAATTTGTCACTCCTCACCAAAGTTTATTATTTGCACGTTTTAAGCCTTGCCAATTTAAACGTTCAATAGAGTTTAAATTATTCAAGTGCAAAAAAGACGTGAAAGAACTCAATTCAGAACTAGTACGCACACAGAGAGCCGCGTCTCTGACAACATATGAACACCAAATTGAGTTCTCTTTTGCATCTTCTTGCGCTTGAACGGACAAACACACTTTGTCAATTTGAACATTCAAATGATTTTAAAGCATTCAAGCACAAGACACTAATAACAACTCTATTCAGTGTTTTCTGCGCACACAGAGAGCCGAACATCAAACTGAGTTTCTTTCCACGTGAACATGACAGGTGACAAATACATACAAAAGAATGCCAAAATACCCATCTTGGCAAGTAACCTCAAAAACAGTCGGTTATTAAAAGGATAGTTCACCCAAAAATGAAAATTTGATGTTTATCTGCTTACCCCCAGGGCATCCAAGATGTAGGTGACTTTGTTTCTTCAGTAGAACACATTTGATGATTTTTAAGTCCAACCGTTGGAGTCTATCAGTCTTATAAAGCATGTCAATGGTAACAAAATCTATGGATAAACATCAAATTTTCATTTTTGGGTGAACTGTCCCTTTAAGAGATCGTAAACAGTTGAGCTGGAAATCTGATGTGTATAACTATTTTGGTAAGTAATTTCTATTTTTAAATTTTAAAAATACTGCCATTATTTATGTTGTTTAAAAAAAACGTGCCGTTTTTTTTTTTTTTTTCCCTTTGGAAAACAAAATCCATATCACAACTTTAATAAATTTAAAATGTTATTTTATTTAAAATAAACAAAAAAAAAAAAAAGTATTATTATTTCACAAATAATTTCCCCTCTACCAAAAAGTTCACATTTGCTAACACATAGGGTGACTGTCCTATTTGGTTCACTTTAAAACCGTTTTTCTTTTTTGCGCACATGCGAGTGACTGGCCCAGCCAGGGAGTCATTAATAAAGATATGGCCAAACACTGGCACAGGTCTGTGCTTCTGTATGCGGCTGTATGGTGCCTCTATGTGCCTGGGAATGAGTGCAGTCATCTCCTTGGCTCATCTGGCGTTGATTGTGTATGATTAATGGTTTAAAGGAACAGGGAGAGAAAGGTCAACTTCTGGGTTGGAGTCAGAGCAGCTACATAGGGAGTAATTAAGACATTTGTGTAAGCATGATTAATAAGCCTGAGCTGACACTGTGTACTGTAAACAAGAGGCAGCCAGATGGTTTGCCACGTACTGCATCTTACACCGAGATGGAGGACCGCCTAAATGAGAGCATGCAGTGTTGCACCACAGCTCGAACCTCCTGGTTTCATATGACCACGCACTTCAAGAAGTCAACCTCGGAGCCATCGGTGAGTGGGATTTACGGGTCATGAGGGACAGAGGGACAACAAATGTCAAAGCAAGAAATGTTTCATGTCTTAGTGTGGTGGCATCTGTAGCTACCTAGCATTTTACATTAGACGACACTTCAGCGAATTAGCATTGCAGTGAGGATTGACCCATCAGTTCTCATCCATCCGCTGACCTTCTATCCAAGATGTTGCTCATGTAGGTTGCATAAAGCACTCTTTCTCTCTCCATCATCTCTCCTGCAGTCTTTTAGCCATGTGACCAGCAATACAGAGGGATTAGCTCCCGCATGTAGAGATAAAGACTGGGAGACAGGTGTCAAAACACTCCAGCAAGCAAAGCTAACGACCACTAATCAGCTCTGTTGTTCTCTTGCAATCCATGTCCAATTCACAAGTTTCATCCCACATGAAACACAATTATGGTGGGTTTGAAGTTCAGTGTGTACTTACTCAACCGTCTCTTCGTGTAAATGTTAGTTCTTAAGAGAAAAAGGGCTGAGATTTAGTCATGAGACAGAAACAGAGCTCCTTGTCGGTCTGCGTGTGTTGATAAAAAACAGTGATGAGCTTAATCACACAGGATCACAGCTCCAGAACACAGGACGTGGAAGTCCTGCTTGTAGAAATAGGACCTTTAAGCTGGATTTCTCAACGGGAGCTTAAGAATATTGTGAAATGCTAAAGGTTGAGTTGTTAGAAAAAAAAATAACACTGCTGAAGAAGGAAAAAACAGCTTAAACCAAACTAAGGTGTTTATGTTGAAAGGAATGGTCTCACAGTCTGGACAAGCTGTTGTTTAGCTGGTTAGCTATCATTTTTAGAGAACCCCTTTAAAACAACCAAAACAGACCAGCCTAACTACATTTGGCCAGACTGGGAGTGCAACTAACCATATCAACCATGTCTAAATCGCTAAAACAATTTAAGTTATACTATAGTATTACTAACCAATAATACCACCATTACTATTGAAACAGAGACTAAAGGTGCAGTCACATTAGTAACATTTTGATTACAAAAAAGGTCCATCGTCTATTGTCAACAGTGTAGTGAAGTATAAAGCACAGCTCGCACAGAAGTCACTTTCAAATCTAGCAACTTTCTGGTGGTCAATGCAGTAAATCCATGTAACCAACTTGAACCAGTTGCGAAAAATGCGTTGGGGAAATCTTTCGCCCTCATATGAAATGACTGGATTTTGCATGCAAAAATGCGATCAACATCAGTAAATGTAACCACACCTTTAAACAAACACCCAACCTGTCCCAATTATGCGATAGCACTAGTTTTTAATTGTATTAACTGAAAATGACATAACCAACACATTGTTTTTGGCACTAAATCATCAGCAGTAGCTTCGGCTGCTTCGGGCTGAATTATCAACTTGTTTGCTATGAGAGATTCTCTATCTGCGTCGACTTCCTATTTGAAGTATTAAATTTGTTCAGTTATCGCAAGCCACTGTGATAAGCATATCACATTTTGTATATTGAGAATATTTACATTTCCATACAATATGCAGTTTTGAGCGTCAAATAGGTTATTTTGTCTTAAGCAAAGATTCCACAAAACAAGACAATAATATCACATCCAATCAAAACATTTTATTTTTTGGTCTCGGTGAGATTTCACTCTGGACAGAGATACCCAGCATGACACGTCAAAAATACAAACCAAGCATCCTTCAAAATGTTTTGACACACAACAATGTCGACAATTAGGGCTGGTTAGGACAAATAATCAGATTACGATGGAAGAGACATGATTTATCGCTTGACACTTTATCACGCCACGCTCAATTAAGATGGTGTGAGATGGCATGCCAAGATGATCCAGTTCAATCAGTACATATGTACAAGAAAAATAGCTGACAAAGTTTTTCATGCAGTAATGACACAACTGGCACTAAAGTGGCATAAATACCCATGCTCCAGTTGGAGCTGTAAGATCCCGTTCTTCAAACCAGCTCCAGTAAGCCGTCACCCAACAGGAGACGCACCCTAGCTAAGCACAGATCTGGGGAAGAGGAGCACAGAGGCGTGTGAGGAGTGACAAAGAACAGCTGGGTGAACTCAGGGCCAATATGTGCCCCACATCTCCCAGCAGGAGTCAGTGCAGAACAGGGGACTCGCACAGGCCTGGAGAGGGCATATGATGGGGGCTGCTATTACACATCGTGCCCCTTTTATCCGGGACATCAAAATGGCCACTTTTACACTACATATACAAGCAGCACTCCTCCATTCTCATAACACTGGTAATCTGTTCCCAGAACATGAAAGGATGAATTAGAAACAGGTGTTCGGTGCTGGATGTGTAAGCTTATTAAAAGCTTCACCAGCTGGAGATCACATACGCATGTGGGCTGATTCGGTCCGACATGCATTACATTTTTAATTTCAGAGATCTTTTTGTTGAATTAATTTTGTAAATGTCAAATTCATTACTCCCTTTCTTATCCACATTTATCTAGATCCATTTCCATGATCTAAGCAGGATTGAAAAGGACATAAATCAACAGAACCTATGATGGGAGGAAAAACAAATCCAGCTCCAGTTGGAAGCGTCAAAGTGTCCGTCTTCCCAGCTCTCAGCTTAACTTCACATTAATTGTAAGTGAGTTTAGACATCAGGGCAGTGCTGTTCCACACATCAACAAGCCTGAGCTGGAGCAGGTCTGACAGCCACCAAGCAGAAAGCTTTTGTCTTTATAAGGGCCGCGAGGAGGAAAAGAATGGGGCGGCTACAATGACACAAGCAGATAGGCTTCAGACGGCCTGAAATCCTAGCAAAATTTAAAGCAGAAAAACAAGGCAAAGGACCTTGCAGAGGTGCCAGGGTGCAAACAATCACACGCACCGTGGATTCTGGCCAGCACCGGTAGGGTGGCGTGTGTGCGCGATCCACATCCACCTCGAGATAATTGTGCTAAAATGCTTTAGTTTCAGTTTGAACCTCTTGGATGCTGATTTGGAAAGAAAAAAAGGAACGCTTACAAAGAACATTTATCAAAAGAGAAGGGCCGCTCAAGGAGCGTTTGGGGGCCATCACCCCAATGCTCCAGAGGATGATGAAAACCAGGGCTTTGCACTTCCTAATAAAAAGTCTGTGGTAATGTTGGCTGGGTGTCTCATTTGGAAAACTGTTTGTCCTTTTGTCCTGTCTAAGTTTCTTAAACTGCTGTCAGCTCAATTGTTCTGCTGGAGCAAAATTATTATGCACCTGTCATCAGTGGAGAGGGGGGGCTGGAAAACTAAAATAATGAAATGTAAGCTGTAAACCATTTTACCCAGATGAGAGAAAAATCACAGGATCACAAAATATCTCTTACTCCGCATAGAAATGGGCCCAATTGATCAGTTTTGCATCGCATTCTTTCAGCACTTCACCTTGGTGAATTTCTCTCAGATGACCAAAACAATTAACCAGTTTATCCTGGGTAAATCCCTTTAGTATTAAGATAATATTAAGCACTTTTACATACTAGTATGATGTGCATGGTGCATATAAACTAAATACTACAAATACACAAGAAATGTAAATATTTGACCTGATAATCCAATGCTAAATGATGCAATGCGTCATTAAATCAAAATATTTGGTCACAGTTTGGGTCAATTTGATTTATGTATTGTGTATTTCATAACTATTTCACAAAAAAAAAACATTGGACTAAGAATGCACCAATATTAAAATTCTGCTCAATCCCAAGAATCCGGTAATTATTCTCATGGTAATCCAATCAACAGATATTCCAATTTTATACTGAAAAAAATAAAAAATATATAAATATATATTTATACAAGTGAAAATTGGCATTACATCCTTATAATGTATGAAAATGGATATTTTGACATTTGCAAGATTAAATTTAACAATGTTTAAATTATTGTTTTAAAAGATTAACTTTATGTGAGCATAAAGTTAGGATTTCCTGTAGCTCAGACTGTAGAGTATGGCACTAGCAACACTAACAAAGCAAGGAAAAAATAGTCAATCAAACCCAACACTAGCAAGTCATGGGTTCGGACCAAGCGGCAACCTTCCGGTCTCTCTCGTGAAACCAACACGGAAGTGACTAAAACTGCAATTCATCGACTGGCCACTAGAGGTTGGCTCCAAAAGGGAGTCAGTCCCATAGACTCCCCATGCCAAGATGGCGAAGGCCGGCTCCACCTACTTTAGGCTTCAAAAACGCTCTTCGGAAACCTACGGGTGACGTCACAGACACTACATCCATGTTTTTATAAAGTCTATGGTTCGGACATATCATCAGCCCATAACCGATATAGTATATTCCATAATCAATACACTACATTTTCATTGTAAGACGGACACCAGAGAGAAATTTTGCAATTGTGTATAAAAATTGCTGATGAGTTTGGCTGATGAACTCCTACAGTCTGATAGTCAAACAAAAAAGATGTTTTAAATTTACTGAGATATTTTCCCATGTTGAATTCATTGCATACTTGTGAACAAGAGTGAGCTCAATGACTCTGTCCATATTTAACATACATTTGAGTGTTTCCAGGCCACTAAACTTAAAGGCAGATAGAGACAGGAGTCAGTTTAATCACTATAATTTGTGGTAAAAGTGACACTGTAATAATCGTGTGATTTATGAGTCCATTCTGATCTATTTTTATAGGTAATCAACCTTAAACGTGTAGCAGGAGTGTCTGAATTAAAAAAGAGATTAGAGGGGGTCCCCCGTTAAAAATCGCGTTCCGAGGATAAAATACGCATGTTTTGGCGGGGTTCCCCTGGTAAAATTCGCATTTCAGGGGCTAAATATCACGTTACTGGGGTCGTTTTTCAACCCGCGGACATGAAAAACAACCGGCGGCAACAGTGTTAAAGCAGCCAAATTCCACGGGAAAACCGCGGACTTGGCAACACTGGAAGAGGCTAGCTTTCGGATAGCGCATCAAGAACCGGGTTGACCGGGTACTCGGTACCACCGGTACTTAAGAAAACCTGGTACCGTAACGTTTTCATTTTTTTAGTACCGACTTGGTACCGAAATACCGGGTCTTTTGACAACACTACTCCCCATGTTAAAATGCCCAACTTTACAGCAGAAAAAAATATGTTTACAGCCTGGTACAAAAAGTGGTTTTGGTCTGTACAGCTAATTTTGCCCTTCATGACAACTGTGAGGGGGGTGAATTTTTTTTATAACTCATCCGTTTAAATTATATTAAGCCTTAAAGTTCTGCATAATTAAGGGCGCGGCCACTTGAGTGACAGGTGAATTGCCGCTGCTGTCACCACCGTCGAGCTAGGTGGGCGTGGTTTCAGCAACCAGCTCCCGCCTCTTTGCCCATTTTCGATTATCCGGGAGTGACGCGCTGCCAAGATGGCGAAGGCCGGCTCCACCTACTTTAGGCTTCAAAAACGCTCTTCGGAAACCTACGGGTGACGTCACAGACACTACATCCATGTTTTTATAAAGTCTATGGTTCGGACATATCATCAGCCCATAACCGATATAGTATATTCCATAATCAATACACTACATTTTCATTGTAAGACGGACACCAGAGAGAAATTTTGCAATTGTGTATAAAAATTGCTGATGAGTTTGGCTGATGAACTCCTACAGTCTGATAGTCAAACAAAAAAGATGTTTTAAATTTACTGAGATATTTTCCCATGTTGAATTCATTGCATACTTGTGAACAAGAGTGAGCTCAATGACTCTGTCCATATTTAACGTACATTTGAGTGTTTCCAGGCCACTAAACTTAAAGGCAGATAGAGATAGGAGTCCGTTTAATCACTATAATTTGTGGTAAAAGTGACACTGTAATAATCGTGTGATTTATGAGTCCATTCTGATCTATTTTTATAGGTAATCAACCTTAAAAATGTAGCAGGAGTGTCTGAATTAAAAAAGAGATTAATGCTGTTCCTTTACAAATTACTCTTCAGTGTCATTAAGGTCTTTTAATAATGATACCTTAAAAGTTCAGGGGCCCTAGATTAGGTAGAAGTCAAATAAAAGACTATGAATGACTACTGGAAGTTAAAGGAACGACTACTAGAATATGTTCTTTAGGCCCTCATGGTTAAATATGTCATTATTTGCTCACCTTCTTCACTGTAAAAAATGAAGATGAATGTAAATAAAGATTATTGGAGTACAATTTAAAAGAAAATATTACAAAAATTCCAGTCTTTCTACTTAAAATGTCATTTAATTGTGTTAATGTTTTCCTTGCTATTTATTGGTAATTACTATGTTAATTTTATTTAGCCCCCTTTTAGCCCTTTTAGCCCTCTTTAGCCCTCCCCCCCCCATT
>NW_015557179.1:1101225-1109099 GCF_001515605.1 Sinocyclocheilus anshuiensis | reverse complement strand
TGTTGTCACATGCTGTTATTTTTTCCGTGGAGGACACGCACACAAAAAAACTGTTGTAAATAATCTCAAAATAGATGTTATCAAAAGTAGCAGCATGCCATTTCGGTGGGCAAATAATGACAATTTTCATTTTTTGGTGAACAATCACTTTAACCACCTTTAACAACATAAAAAAAAAACATTAACGGAAGTGAATAAAAGGCAGAATGTGCTGTTGTTGTGAGCAGCAGGGGTGGGGCCAGTCCAAAAGTGCTCATTCTGACTGCCTTTGTTGACATCCCAATGCTGCGACATCCTCCTGGCAAATGCTCGGCCATCGCTTTGATCTCTCAGGCTCCTAAATCAACTGCAGACAAAGTTCACACACAGGTCAGCAGAGTCATCTGATCATCCATTCCAGAAGAAGCCACTTCATGACAGTCATACCCCACTGCTGTCCCCCTGTCATGCAAAGTTCACACAATGACAGACCAAACATGCACCTTTTCCCACTTCTCAGAGCATTCTTTACTAAACAACACACCCATGAATTTCCACAGAGAAACATCCCATGCAAACGCAGCCACAGGGGGCATGTAATTACTGTTAGGTGTGTTATAGGAGCGTTATATGATTCCTAGCACCAAGTAATCTAGGGTAGATCTAACAAAAGTGAATTTATACATAACTTTCAGACACAACACAAAATGATTTCATAGCACTACAACAAAAGTCATAGCGAACAATGCAACGCAGCTAAACTAACATTTCCCCTCCCAACGTCATCCAACCCACATATTTCATCTGTGTTGTTGACATCGTGCTCTTAATGTACAATAAATCGGCAATTGTTAAAAATACAAAAAATGCATTGCTTTTAGTTGAAGTTCCTATGGGACTAATTGTTACAAAGCAAAACCAGATCACTTGTAATTCCAGTTCCTTTGGGATGTTTAGAGGCATCAAACACAGCGCCATTCATGATGTAGCGTCCTTTATGGTTGAAGCAAAAGAAAAGATCCAATTAATAGAGCATATCAATCTGATAACACTGTCACAACATATTCCTCTTGATTCATTACAGTGCAGGTCCTAGTCCTCCCTGGCAGCCCGTGTTGCCTAGTAATTACACTTCTTCCTTTGACAACCTGCATGATTGTTTTCCTAACAGAATATTACTTCGTTAGTACTTTCCAATGCTGGTTATTTTTAAACTGTCACTTTTGCCAGACTCATCCTGATTTGCACTCGTCTGTTTATCATAACAATCATTAATAACTGTCACTCGGTGTCATCAATATAACAGGCTCATTCCCTCATTAGCATGTCCCAGCGTTTGTTCTGCCGAGAGCCCGGGTATTTTCCACCAACAGGCCCAGCCAATTACTCTGCTGAAATGGAATCACATTAATCAAAACTTAACAAGGAGGCAAATTTAAAGATATCAGATTGCAGGAGACAGCACAAGTAATATGTCACTGTCAGGGGTGCTATGTAGGTATGCGTGGCTGACACTAAATATATCCCCTCGCACAGGCCACGTGAATTTTGACATTTCATATGATCTGACAACTATCAAAGAGAAAGTCCAGAGAGCGCTTTGAACGCCCCAATTCTGTTGTCTTGTCCCTCATTCTGGTAAGGACAGTGAAAAAGAGAGAGACTGTGGTAGTACAAATTAAGGCCTGAAACATTAAAAAAAAATTAAATCTGCATTTTTGTTCATAACAAATGGTCAGTTTTAGCAACAAAAGGAGGCGTTTAACCTTTAGAAAAATGCTAATCATCAACCTCAGGAGGTCAAAATAAATATGCACTGAGCTGTTTTATTTTCCATGTATTTTTTTCAGTTTTTCAAAATTTGGGACATGTCTAAATGCTCGGATTTGACTTTTTCACACAATAAACTTCAAAATTAATTTGAAAATGTATTTTTTAAAATAGAGATAAAACATTATCAAGGTTACAAATGTAGCCTAAATTTGCAGTTCTAGAAAAAAAATAAAAACTAATAAAAATTCCAACAAATAAGTAAATTAAAAATACCATATATATATATATATATATATATATATATATATGTGTGTGTGTGTGTGTGTGTGTGTGTGTGTTTTAATTTATTTATTATGTTTCTGGTAATTAAAGTTAGTCCATTATGAATTATTTATATTACAAAAAAATCATTTGACAGATCATTTGACAAATTATGATACTAATATATGATTTTAATTGGATACAGTAAACGAGGTAAAGAGCTCTGATAATTTTTTTAAATAGACATTTTAAACAGACATTTAAACTTGTCTAGGTTCATTTTTAGGTATTATATATGTTAGACATGCTATTACGTCTTGCAAAAAACAGTATATGCGATTTGTTCCTCTAATGCTTTATTTAAAAGTAATGGGACACCAATGTATAGCCTATTCACACAAGAGAAGACAAAATGCATGAGAAAGCAAGACAGCTAAGGAGAGCGACAGAGAGAGAGAGAGAGCGAGAGAGAGCGAGAGAGAGCGAGAGCGAGAGAGAGAGAGAGAGAGAGAGAGAGAGAGAGAGAGAGAAGAGGCTGGCCGAGAGAGCGAAAGGGGAGGGAAGAAGAGGTTGAGCGTGTCTGTGAGAGCCAGCAGGCGGCAGTTCATCATGTCTGCCTTCACAGAGACGTTTTCTTTTACACTTTAAATGATGATACTCATCAATCACCGGCTGACAGCTGCATCAAGCCAGCTGCAAACATGCAAAGGCCAGCAGTCTGAAACATGCTGACGCCACCCATCGCTGCATAGAAAATAATCATTCAGCTCAGGCTCCACACTAGATTTATTTTCTCATATACGACCCTCTCTCTTCCTCTAGCCACTGTAAAATAAATACCATCCATTTCAATGGAATAATGTGCAGGGCGCTGGCGGGACATGCCGCTCGATTGGCACATGCAGAGTTAACGATTATGCGTCTGGCAAAAAGCGAAGATGACTAAACGTAATCAGGTAGGCCCGTGAGCCAGTGACGTTCCTCTTGCGAAAAGAGAACTCGGTGTCGCTGCAGTTACACTGACATATACTGTGACTTTGGACACTTTAGGTCAGAGCTGGTCTGCAAGCAAACGGATTAAATCTTAACGGGAAATGTATGCATAAATTTAATTACTTCAACTAACAAAAGCAGTAGGAATGTTTAAAAATCAGAATTTACCGACGCCTCATGATTTACACAACAGACGCAACTGGAATACCGATTACCGCTTGTCTGACACATCGAAACGTTGCTGAACAGTCGTAGTGAATGTGCTCGGATGCACTCGTGGCATTTAAACACAGCAAAACAGCCACAGTTTAGAGAGCGCAATGAAGGCTATTAGCAGTAAAGGTTATTCATGCACTGCACACACACACACACACACACTGTCCCCAACTGTTTCCCGATTAATACCACCATCCCTCACCATATTTCTATTTTGCAGAGAAGCGATTGCTCATTTTTTAAGGGGAGCTTGTGGAGCAGATGGATGCGAATTCAAAGTTTCCTGATCTTTAGCAGAAGTTATGGAGGGTTATCTTTGGCTGTATATCTCCGGGTTGGCAGGCCTCCCCTGGCGATGAAGGATTAAGCACCGCAGCTGTCTCTCCCTCCGAATGATGCAGTGCAGCACTCGCCAACACGACAGCATCACTTAATCTTAATGTCCGCTCCTCCAGCGCGGCCGCGCAGGACAAAGCCAATCAACATCACATGCCACGAGGATGGACCTACTGCTTGGCCCTGGAGTCTCTCACCCACACCGACCGATTAATCAACTTCAGCCAGCCCAATCCCAGAGTTCACTTCTCTCACGGCACAGCTGAGCTCGCCACCGTGATGTATAGGACGGGGGGCTGGCGTGCTCCACAACACTTATCAGACTGCACATTATGCACGGCTTTGTATTGCTGAGAGAAAGGGATCGGGGGAGAAGAAAGAGGGAAAAAAAGTGGTATTGAATGCTTACACCTTATTTATGTCACGGGCCACCTATTTGTTGTGTTTAAAGAGATATCTGACCAATAATGGCGAAAAAGCTTAAGGAGAGCTTGGGGTTTTGGAATAATGACTTGCGCTCATTTAGACAAATTGCATGTGTGGAGGACTATTACCGCAATTTAAATTCAATATAATAGCAGAGTATTAAAGGAGACAACATTTCCCCTGATCCCTGCATATTAACTTCTTACTCTTAAAACATCCAGGATAGCAGAGCGAGCGCTTTCTTAATTTTATCAGCTGAAGTAACAAACTGGAAGACGGTGGCCGTGTTGTTTTTATTCCTCCGATTCGAGGCCCGAGGTAAATTCAAAAGAACACAAATCACACTTGGTAATTCACCTAAAACAAATATGACATGTATTAAATGCAAACAGCTGCAGAGGAAACGACTATATCCCTCAGAAAACCCAAGCAAATATCTTCGTGTACCCGTCCATCCCCTTGAGTATTTTTACATCGTCACAGATGATCTGGTGCATGCTGGAATATATTACCTCCATAAGTTACCCTCAAATGAAGAGAGCGCTATTGCACCACAATGTTTCCTCCATTTCAGTCAAGATTAAGAGCATTCAGGCATTCTCGGATCTGGAATGGCATGCAACATTAAAAATGTAGAGAAGCCTCCGGTGTCCTCTATGGAGGGTGCACCTGATTTAGTAGAACCAATTTAAAGCCGGAAGAATCCGACATTACCTTTGAAGACGCTACATAATGTCAGCAAACAAGCTATAAAACACTGTAATGGTGCCTTATATTTGGACATAAGTTTCTCGCAGTAGTAAAAAAACCCTGATGCTAGGAGATGTGCATTGTTATTAATTTCCAAGCTTCACTTTGTTTTCTTTTTTCCTTTAAAAAAAAAACTAAATAAAAAGCTTTAAGTTTTTTTTATAAAATGCCCATTGCATTTCAATGCATTTAAGTTGAGACTCATTCAAGTGAATAAACTGGAAGCGTGACGACTGCAGAGTCTCAAATATTTATGTAATTTATAGAGCATGAACAACATGCAGGATTTCTGATGTATGTTTTTTGGAATTTAATGCTAATTAAACTAACAGTGGAACACTTATGCATCTGTCATTTTTCATCTGCATACGTCTAGTAGAAGGTTAAATAATTTATCCGTTGCAATATGATATCCACAGAACAGCTCTGGTCATTTACGCATAGTTAGGTTGTTTTTGCAGTGGTAATTGCTTTTGGCAACAATGCAATCTGCTGCTAAAACAGCAGCAATAACTTATTTAATATTGTTAACTTTGGCTCCAGGAGTACTCAGACTGCAGTATCTGATCCTTGACCAACTGCAGTGAAATGGTTTCCATTCAAAAACACCTAAGTATGTTCCACAAAGGGCTTTGGACCTAAAACAAAACCAGCTAAAGAGTATCTAATCCCGCAGAAATCTGCCCAACGAGAAGGTCTTAACGTAGGTCATTTCCTCGCAACTGAACTGTGGGGACTCATTAGTAACAAAACAATCATCGGTATGGCGACGCAAGCTTTTGTGGTGCTCGGCTGTGTTACAAAGCTGAGGTCATTTAGGGTAAACATGGTGCACTACAGAGGAAATCTGGAAAAAGATGAAAGGAGAACACTTACAAATGGCCATTAAAGAGTTAGTTCACCCAAAAAATAAATATTCAGGCATCATTTACTCACCCTCATGTCTTTTCAAATCCGTGTTGCGTTATTTATTCCATAGAGCACAAAAGGAGACATTTTATGAATGTCCTGGCCACTAATTTCCATGCAATTACAAAAAAATGACAGAAGCATTCAAACTTCAAAAAGGAAGCAAAAGCAGCATAAAAAAAATCACAGCAAAAAAAGCAACTTAAAACAAGCAGTTTGAAATGACATGTTTGTGAGTACAGTAAATAATTACAAATTTAGTTTCTTCGTGAACTATCCCTTTAAAACAAACTCTCCTCGAGTTAGTTGGCCGAGGACACTTACATCCTGCCTCTAAATGAGACATGTCATCCCTGTAACCTCCGTACGAAGTGTGGATTTGTCTACATTCCAGCACTTGGCTGATTGCTGTGTCATTACAGCTTTAAATGTTTCAAACCATCTGTAGCCAGCGTAAAATATGCTTTTTTCAGTCCAGTCCAGCATTGAGTTCATATCATAAAAGAATCAACATAATTGCCAATTACAGGACCCTAATTTGGCTGTAAAACTGGGAGAGGCCAAGAGGACGGGGATGGCAGAAAGAGGTGGAATATTAAGCCATGGCAGCTGGCAGTGCCCCCATACACACATTCCCAGGCATATGGAGCTAGGACATTAAAAGAAGAGGATGATGTTTTGCATACATATTTTTGCTTCAGAGGTAACCTTGAACAAAGCAGCATTTTAACAAAAACAAAAACCACAAATCCAAACCTAACATTTTTATGCTTTTCAGCAAATTAAATTATTAGGGATTTTCATTTCATATTTTCCAATCATTCTGTGATGGTCCTATGCAGAAAGAGACATTCTTCATAAACATTCTTTGCCAATCTTTAAAGAATCCATGATGTCCAGCCAAGATTTCCATTTCCTGCAGCAGCAAAGCATGCCCATAACAAGACTGGTCCACATGCTTGACCCTGGAGAAGGTGTTCTTCTGCTCATAAGCTTTTTTGCACCAGTCATACCATTGATCCAATGGTCCAAAAATGTCCAGTTTTGTTACAACACTCCATAAAATGTTTTTCCAGAACTCCACAGGTCTATACAGATGAACTATATTCATGTGGCATTTTAGGTTCTTCTTGGTCAAAAGTGGCATTCACCAAAGTGTCCTGACAAGGCGGCCATGCTTGTCTAGTTCTTATTATACTCTGCACTGAAATTTTGTTTCCTTCTTTCATCAGGCCCTCTTGCAAGTCTTTGGCAGTAAATAGTGGGTTTTTCTCAGTTGCTCTGATTAAACATATTATCCCCCTTGGTGATCTTGTGCTTTTTCCATCAACACCCTCAAAAGTTTGGTACAACAAATTCTTAACTTATGAACAAGGCTGCCAACTGTGTCTCTAGGAACCTTCAGTGTCTTGAAAATCTTCTTGCAGCCATAGACTTTCTAATGTAATAAAACAATTTCTTCTCTGTAGCCTTTGTGAGAGCTCTTTTGACTCGGCCATATTTGCTACTCAACTTTAGCACATGCATGGGCTAAATCTATATGTGTAACAGCTCAAGCTAATGAAGTCTTGTTATAGAGTCTCTAAAGGCTTAACCGTGTTTTAACATATCCTACCGTACAAAAAAGTGACTTAAAAACAGCAATGTTGAAAAGATGTCAATAATTATGACAGCTACATTAAAAAAAGATAGATGCAATTAAATTGCAACAGACGCAAAAAAAAAACTCTTCAACTTTTATAAATTACAATTGCAAAATTAAATTACAAAAAAAAAAAACTGATTAAAATTGTTCATATACATGCATATAGAAGGAAATCCAGTTAATTAAATTTCTAATTTGTTTAATATAAAAATACGTAACAAAAAACAATTAACATTCTAAAAATGATTTTCTCTTTGCTCTTGAATACGTCACAAACCTAAAGAAGATTATTTATAACAAATAAAAGATAGGTCTTGTTATATAAATCGTAAAGTAAAAAGCAAATTTGTCTAGAATATCATGTTCTGTATGTTCACACTTTTCCATGTTTCTTCATTACTCTCACATGTAAACAATGTGAAACTAGGGATGCACCGAATGTTCGGTAACCGAAATTATTCAGCCGAAAATAGCAAAAAAAGCTCTTTCGGTGCTCGGCCGAATAAGCGAAAAAGACAGAATAAACTGTACCGAACAATGACGTGACGCGATCAAATAGCAACCAGCGTAGAGTGAGAGGCGCAAT
>NW_015557179.1:1099832-1100366 GCF_001515605.1 Sinocyclocheilus anshuiensis | reverse complement strand
CAGTTAAAGCTGTCTGAGAAAGACGCAAAAATCATTACAAGCACCGACAGCAAGAGACTGTTTAGTACTGCATCGCATGTCTTCGATGAGAAGAGAGAGGAAGGGGTGATTGTTGCTGGTTACTGTATGATGATTGAAATCGCAAAATGGCCTTAAACAATTAGTAAATAAACTGCAGAACGTCATGTTTCTAATACACGCACGCATTGCATTCTGACAGCGCTGGATGAACTCGTGGTGCTATCTGCTCGTTAGCCAGGGTTCAAAGTCCAAACCGCGAGGGAAATCTGCGCTGTAACAGTGTACTCAGTTGCTCAGTCACATTCTTATGATTTTTTTTTTACAAGGCACGTGACAATGTGATACGTGTGACTTATTCGTAATGACTCATTTATAAATCTGCTGTTGACTTCCTGCACGTTTCCGCCAAAATAAAAGTTGAGAAAAAGCAATAACTTTATAAACAATCATAAATGTTAGTATTGTAATTTTACTGTTGTTCTGTAAAATAAAATAAAAAGTAAGACAATAATA
>NW_015557179.1:1094950-1098692 GCF_001515605.1 Sinocyclocheilus anshuiensis | reverse complement strand
GTCTTCCTGCGCGTTTCCGCCAAAATAAAAGTTTAGAAAAAGCAAGAACTCTTATCAACATTCATAAATGTTAGTATTGTAATTTTACTGTTGTTCTGTAAAATAAAATAAAAAGTAAGACAATAATAATGATAATAATTTCAACAGCTCTGTTAATACATTTATTATAACATTCACACAGTGTTCAAATTGGGATCTGTAATATTTTCTAATGTTTTAAAAGAAGGCTCTTCTGCTCAGCAAGGCTGCTTTTAATTGTACAGTTAAAAATACATGCCTGATTTAAGAAGGGGGTCTGATGGCCAAAAAAATTATTATTTTACTAACTTATTAATTTTAAGTTAAATTGTGCTTTGTTGGTGGTATAATGTCTGCTAGAATGTAAAAAAATGTTCAGTGTTAAATACTTTTAAATTGTTGTTTTGTAATAGATTTTTTCTTTGAAAAGCAAGACAAAACAGTAAAAAGCACATTTTGGCTATTTAATTTGTGCAGTGGTGAAAAAAATTGGCAAAATACATGGGGGAAAAAAAAAACTCGAAAAGCTTTGTTCGATATTCGGCCCAGTATTTCATTTTGTTCTGTTTCGGCTTCGGCCAAGAATTTTCATTTCGGTGCATCCCTATGTGAAACGTTCCTAATAACTAATAAAAAATACTGTGGCTAAAAAAAAACAAAAAAACAATTTCTACTATAGTATACACTACACCGCTGTATTACTAATTCTAAGATCATCAGTAGCCGTTCCTTCAGTCCACTTCGGCAGGACCACGGGGCTGTCCGGTAATGATTTGTTCATGGAGTGAGTCTCTCTCAGTGACTACTTTATTAAAGCACGGCCCACTGGCGGCATAATGCCAGCGCCCGCTTGAGTCCCCGCTAACACAGACATCATCACCAATTCGCAGCACATGATAAAGGCCTGTCACATCCACAGCATTATTAATTAACAGCACGCTGAGGTGAAATTCAATCAGGCCGGGCCGTACGCATCTCCTTAACAGGTTATGCAAATCCCACTCATTCTGCCAGTAACCATGTACGAGAAGGCAGAGCGAGACTCTACTCACATTTATTACTGTAATAAGAGGCCCGATAACATCGGAGAGGGTGGGGGCGGCCGACATAATGCCTGTTTAATTAGAATTAGACGTATGGCTTAAGGAAGAAAGGAGAAGATAGCTAAGACAGTAATGACTCGAGGGAAAAATAGAAGGGTGAGGAGACACAACGAGATCATTTCACTACTTGAGGATTAATATTAAAAGAGTACTCCGTCGCTTCATATAAATCACTCAAATATGGGTCTGCGGCTCACCGGATCCACGTCTCAAAGACTAAATATCCACTCATAACATATTCCTTACAGATAATGTCATGCTCAAACTCCATTAGCAGGAAATTACTTTTTTTGGTTAAAGAAGATATAAGGCGAACTTGTAACAATACTTCTTTGGCCCGCTAATGGCGGTCGTTTCGTAGACTTGGTCCTTCAATATGTGCGGATCTAAAAGGCGAGATCTTTGATCATTTTAATCGTCAAAAGTTGAGGACAAACATTATGGGCTTCCTGAACAGTTTTATTATGGCACTATGAGAAAGGCCACATTTTACTGCTGATACGGAGCAACATGATGCTAGTGCGATATATCATGGTAAATGTACACTTGCATGAAATCATACATGTGGACGCCTAATGGCTTCAAAATCTCCCTCTGAAACACATGCATTTTTCATGCCGCTATAAAAGCATTGTCAGAGGAGCTGCGTCGGCCTGCAGACACTAATTGATCTGGCCCTTTATGAGTGTGAAACAACAGGAGCAATGCTACAAAACTGTCATCTCAGCCTCTTTCCCCTAATGCAGCCATAAATCCAGGCGCCGTCTAGCAGTCAGATGTTTTCATTACCCCATATCAGTTTTATGGAATTACTGACATCTGCATGATTCAGTAATTGTGGGTCTCTATGAAGTGGAAGTGGCAATTTTGCTCTCTATGTTTGCTATCTCTATATTCCCGATCAATTCCCAGTCCCCTGGGCAGGGCAGAGGGATGCAATATTGGAAAACTCAGAGTGGGGATAGATTGCAACGGTTATCAGTTGACGGAGACAAACAGCTTAATCCGGCCCAAATCCGTGCGGCTGGTGCAGATTGTTTATTTTTTACAAAAATGTAAATTGTGTTGTCAAAATCAGTCATCTTCATTCATGTAGCCTAACAAGAGCCACTTTAAACGTGCCGGGAACGAGTGCTGATCTGGCCTTTATAAACCCTCCGGGACAGAAACGCCATAGTCTGTGGATGGTGATAAAATATAACATAGCTTTTTATAAATGAACTTCTACCTGAGCTATTGCTGAACCAAGACTTTTCCAATTATTAAAATCAAATTTAAAAGCATTTTTGGAGAGAAAAAAAAATATATAATAAAAGTATTCAATTAAGTTGAGGAAAATATGACAGTGAACCCACAAATAGAAACATTAACGCATTCAAGGGGCATTTATATAGTTATTTCGATAATAAAATATAATAAAGTGTTTAAAACTGAAGTGTAATATCTAATTGTATCTCTTTTCTGTCTATTACAGTGACTGCAAGGTAAACAAAACACCCCACCTACCCCAAAGAGAGAGGCATTTCTTCACAAATCAATACGGCTCAGCTCACATTTGAAAAGCACCATGTCTTGATAATGATGGTGACTCACGGCCAGTTATAATTTCCCTGCGAAGGAATATTATGGTGAACGAGGTGGTCAGGTGTGGTAGTGTAGGTGGCAGTGGGACCGGGGCTGATGGGGCTTTAGTATATCTGTCAGTCTCGGTTTGGGAGGCCGAAAGGGAGGCTCAAGGGGGACCAGTGTGCTATATATCTCTATTACATCTGATGGTCACTCCACTGACCTGTTGTTTATTCTCATTAGCTCAGACAATGGGAACAATCTGGGGCACATATCTATCCCTACTGAAGTCAGTATTGTGTATGGTCCATTCTCTGAACTGTAGTCACTGTATCCCTTCAAAATATCTAATAGACGGTCTTAAATCTAAAGAGGTACATAAAGACAGTCTTCTGATTGGCTAAGTAATACCATCCCATGGCTGATACAAACCAGTGTTATTTTAGTATCATTGATATACTGTTACAGTTTTTGCTAATATTTTGAATTGGATTTCACATATAAATTATTAATAAATGTTTACTTCATATTAAACAAAATTGAGAAATGCATATAAACGTTATTTCTATATATAAACATTATTTATATATATAAAGTTAATTTCAGCTAGCCAGCATTACTCAACACTCAGTACTCATTCAATAAACATGTATTTTGTTTCAAGTAACAAAAGTGTTTGTTTATGGTTTTAGTTTTAGTTAATAATGATAACCCTTAAAGGGGTCATATGATGCTGCTAAAAAGAACATTATTTTGTGTATTTGGTGTAATGAAATGTGTTTATGCGGTTTAAGGTTCAAAAACGAATATCTCTTTGGATTTGAGACTTTAGTCTTTGCAACTTTACAGATCTTCTTTATGCACCAAGAGCTTATAACACATCAAAGAGAAAGGAAAAATTGAAATCGCATCATATGACCCTTTTAAACAGAAAAACTGTTGATCATTTTCATGTTATGACCAATCACCAATAAACAGCCAATATTAAAATTTCTATTTTGCAAAAAAAAAAAAAAAATCGTTTGAAAATTCAAAAACAATCAAAAAAAAAAAAA
>NW_015557179.1:1077259-1094721 GCF_001515605.1 Sinocyclocheilus anshuiensis | reverse complement strand
GTTTGAAAATTCAAAAACAATCCAAAAAAAAAAAAAAAAGGAAAATCAATTTAATATTTAGGCGCTACAACATTATAAATGCATAGTATGAAATGAGATTAGCTGAGGATTACATTTAACAGTGTACTATATTATACTAAATTATTAGCATTTTTAAAGTTTAACATGTCAGACATGGGCAAAGATAAATGTAAAAAAAAATAAAAAAATAAAATAAAATAAAATAAATAAATAAATAAATGCACACCAAAGTAGGAGTTTGTATGAAATGAAAAACTCAACTTTAAATACGTATTTAGCACTACTAGTTAAGACCAACAGCGATCTTTCACTTTGGATGGATACACCCTGCTTTATTATCAGTCTGAATCTATTTCTACATTCGAATTAGTGTCTGAAGCACAGTAAGAGAAGGGAAAAAAAAGCCCCTGACAGAAAGGCAAAAGCGTGAGGCCTTTGCTGGTGTGGGCTACGAGAGAGAAAAGCAAGGCTTTTGATAGGCCGCTGCAGACAAGGCAGTTGAGAGAGAAGCTAATGGCCATGATTAATGACAAAGGGCCAGAGGAGTGCGGGGACACAGCCGCTACATACATCATCCCTCCCCATCAGTCAGAGCACCTCCCTGGACCCTCTCTTTCTCACAGTCTCCCTCGCTCCCTCTCTCTCTGCCTTATCTCTGCCCACTCCCTCGCTCACAGCGCTCTCCCTCTCTCCCCCCGTCTGAAAAGTAGAAAAACAAGTGACAAAGGGGTGATAAGGTGAACAAGAAAATGGCGTGTAAAATAAGCGAGAGATATTCTGAGGAAAGAGGAGAGAGAGAAAACAACGCACTGATTTCTGGCGACTTGACTCTTCCTCGGCTGAAGCCCCCATTCTCAAGGTCTTATCTGCCATATGGCTCCCCTGTTTAGATGATTTATTAGGTGCAGAAAAGCACTCTGATAAATTTTAGCTCATTCTGGCTGCGTAGGCAACCCACAGTGTCAATAACGAAACTCAGGCCACTTTAATGAAAACTTTTAGTACCGAAGGGGTAACCATTTATTTATGAGTCACTATAATATTACACTGGCAAAAAAATATATATCTCCCCTTCTCACGCACGCTACAAAAGGTGGCTTTGACTGCGAACGGCGGAGCGCAGATCATCTCCATATGTCAGTACCTCTCCTTCACCCTGCTCCTAACACATCAGCGCTGGATTTCTGCTTAATTGAAGCATTCAGCTGTTTACAACTCATACAAAAACAGCAAGAGTTTATTTACGACCAATTAATGTTACCATTTTGAGTGAAGGCAAACCATTATGGATTTCAGCCTCTTTGATTCTAATTAGTTGGTGTATTCAGGTTTTGTTTTACACGGCTGATTTACAAGGGGGCCTTGCAAATAAATTTCCCATCAACAGCAGATGCTGGTTCCCAAAGAAACGCAATTCACAGAGGGAGCGATGGAAACAAACAATGTGATTACGCCATTTTGCTTTGGCTTTACTCGCTTAAAGGAATTATAGAGGAACAAATGGTACCACTGCAGACATTTTGATTTATTCGCATATCACCTCATTAAAATGCTTGTCTGTCATCGGACTGTGTTTCTCTGTCCATTAAAGAACTTACCACAGACTGGGTGTCTGACTTTAATGGGCCAACACTTCACTTTCAGGAGGCTTTCCCCCCTTTTAAATAACCACATATTTCAGTCTGCATTCTTTCACTTTCACGCAAACGCACTTGCAAACAAAACAACACAAAAGCAGCATGCAGATCATATTCTCCATTTTAATCTTTCACTGACATTAATGCAATATTCAAAGCTTGATCTACAAACTGCAAAGATTTAATCTGATCTCTAAGAAACAAACAAGTACTGATAGTCTTTTTTTAATATAAAAACTAAGAAAACTGTGTATATGACATGAAGATAAGTAAATGGAAATGTATTTATTTTTTATTTATTTATTTAAAACTATGCCCTAAATTGCAGTCAACCATTCCAAGGATCATAACACATTACACTCACATATATATATCATACACACACACAATATCATTTATTATGTTTACCAAGACTGGATTTATTGGATTAAAAAAAACAGTAATATTGTGAAAAAACATCTGTGAAAACAGATGTGCTGCTAAATATTTTTGTGGAAACCATGATATTTATATATATATTTTTTTTTACATAAAAACACATGCCCCCCCCCCAATAAATAAATAAACAAAGAAACAGAAAGGTAATATAATATATAACAGACAACTTTTATGTTGGTTTTGTTTAACATGAGCTTGACAGTCTGTGGACATATAGATATTAAACTACATAAAAATGAGTAAATAATAACGTTTATGTGAACTATACCTTAATCACATACAGGGCTGCCACATTCGTGATAACATCAATCTGCTACAACTATTGTGACTTGATAAACAAACTGATTTCCAAGATCTAAAACATCCTTGTAAAGCAACACACTTTACTTAAGATGTGTAAATGACGTTCTTAACAATTAACAAGTATTAGCAAGTGAATGCAAGCTCAGCGTAAAACAAGGGATATTTGCAACTCACTGCATTCAGACAATAAAGACTGGACCTTTTAAATGGGTAAACTTCCTCAGATTAAAAAGGTCACTGTATATACATCAATGAGATCAAAACCATTGATGTCAGTTGCAAAATAAATGTAGCACTGCATAACAACTGACTGAATACCTAAAACAACTGAATCCAAAACAAGAAAAAAAAAAAAAAACAGTAGTACAGCCACCAACAAAATGCTCTTTAACAGATAAATGTGTCAAAATGCCCCACAAATTTCTAACATGAGGCAGCTGAGGACAAAATAACACATCTCTTTATGTTCCGCACTGGCAGATTTTAACTTATTTGCGGCGCTCGCTCATTGTAATTAATATTGCACAGGAGCCTGCATTGTCATTTTTCAAATCATTTCCCTGGAAATGTTCTACACCTCTTAATGGCCTCGCTAATGCTGTAGCTGTCATGTTTTGGACAGCTGCGCTTTTGCAAGACAAACTCGGGCTGCGTCATGCCCCTCTCTCAGCGGACACCTCCCGCTCAAAGGCACATGGGCCAGGCCGACCAGCTGCTCACGGCGATATGGAAATCTTTGATTAATTTTTCACCTCTTGGTACCGACTGTTGCTCAAGTGTCACCTTCCCACTCTGTCCCCAAACGGCACCTTTTTTTGACTCATTCCACCGATGATAGATCAGTTAACCGCTTCCAAAAAAAAGAAAAAAAATCATAAGGCTAATTAAAGCAAAGGCAACACAACCCAGATGTGTGTGCAGAGGAGAGGCTGGATGCTCGCCAACCTGCTCTTGCAGGGAAATCAAGGCCTCATCGCTCAAATTAGCCGGTTCTCAAACTAAATTCGGTGAACATTTGTGTCAGTTTTCTCAGACAACATTAGCAAAGGTGGTCCGGAGAGCTCTTTTTCAAAGGAGCCACACAGTATAAAGTGCCTGTCACGTCAATAATCAGCTGAGGAGTCATCCGGGTGGATTTCAATCTATCAACAAAAAAACGTACATGGTAAAGGATTCTGTCGTTGACAGGACAAATTTTACTTGGTGGAACACTATAGTATTAATATTCACTGAAATGCTTGGCGCTGTCAAACAGCATCCTGAATGATTTAAGGCTTTCAAAACACTGACCCCAATCTTACTGTAAATCTGTAGCAAAAACATGCCACCGACAATTAAATCATATTAAATGTGACAAATGTTTCACACTGTGTTTATATTTGGGGGCAATGGGGTTCACCGTGTTACAAAGGTGAACTCAAAGAGGCCCTTTCATATGTTACAGCTAACGCGACTGAAGTTTGACGTGAAAAAAACATCTGCTGAGTGACTGTTGTCAAGCGCGTGGTGGAAAACAAACTGAAGGGAAAATATCTGAAGTTTCACATTTCAGGTTACTGTCCCGATCACGTTTAGACAGAAAAACTGGAGCTTTTTTAGTCTTCTTCGTAGCTGGAGAGACACTTCCTGTCAGAGACTTTAGAGCCGCCCATCTCCCATACAGCCGGGCTTTGCCGCCCTCACCGAGGAACCCGGATCTCATGCTGGGACATCTGAATGAGGGAGACAGTCAGACCCATCAACACGACAGCATGACACCACTATCACACGTACACTCAAACAGGATGCGGCGCTGAAGCGTTCACGGCTCACCAATGAGACCCCGCAGAACTCAAGGACCTGGCATTCTCCTCTAAATGATTTCCTGACATTTAAAAGACAATAAGCAAGCAAGCTAGATTGGTGAAGGAGGCATGTCATTTTCGGCACGCTGTTGCTCAACATCAAGGAAAATCAATGGCGCCTCCGCAGGGGCATGGAGAAGGAAGAATGGAGCTCAGTTTCAGGTCTGTTTGAACTCATTTTCTTTTATCTGCAGTTGCCCCTTCCATGTATCCCCCCTCCCTCCCTCAGACAGCCCCTCACAGCAGGCCTGACAGCTTGACACATTGACAGCTCGCGGTGAATGACAACTGATTTGTACAAATTTCAAGCCTTATAAATCTACCTGTCACAACAAGAGCATAAAAGAGCTCGGACCCAGCAGGTAATTCGAAAGATAGACCGAACGAAAAGGAGAGAGAGAGCGAGAGAGATCCACTTTGACAGCACTGGATCTGTCCTCGGCTTCACCTCAAAAACACAAAAAAAGGTAGAAAACTCCTGCCGTCCTCCTCTGGTTAAACTTCATACAAAAGCCCCGCTCCCATTTTGTGGCCACCAGGCAGTCAATCCTCTCATTTAAAGATTTAAGAGGAAAAAAAAGTCGAGGTCTAGCGGAGAATCGCTTTTGTTTTACACCGATATTAAAGGCAGTGCCACCTGCTACAAGCAGGATTACAGCAGCGTTTTCCCCAGCCTGCGCTCTGGCTGTGTAAATGAGCGGGCCTTTTTTTACGCCATTTAAACAATATCCCACACTGCACCGGGACTCCAGCTCCCCTCCAAGCTTTCATCTGTTCATAATGGCAGCCCCGGCAGGCAAGGCCTTCAGAAGCTGTAAATCCCCTCCGAGGGTGTATTTTTACTGCCAGAAATAAACTAGCAGGTAGAAAAATCAATAGGGAATGACAAACAGAAAACTGGTTAATAATTCTGCCTGAGTTGTCTCTGCCATTTGAGCGTCTGATGGCTCATTTGTGTTAGTCAGTCGGTATGAGTTGGAGGCCGTTAAAATGATTGATATTAATGAGGATGCAGTCGGGATGACATCTGCATTCTAATTCATAAAATCTGAATTTCACTTCTTGTTTGCGAAGATCTGAAGGCATCAGCTGCTATATGAGCTGCAAACCTAATTTAAAACAAACTGCAAACTGCAACCCATCATAATTGCATCAAGCAATACAATATTGAAACAAAATATTTATATAAGAAAGGAAATGTTTTTAAATGTTATGCTACACACACCAAAAAAAATGTTTAACAGTTAAATCCAATGTTAAAAAGGCCTCTTTATTTTATTAATTGATTTCTGGTCCCTAAATGTATAATGAACGAAACAATATTTATTTGCATTTACAATTCAAGCAACAAACTGTATTTAAAAAAAAAAGGTAAAATATGTTTATTTCAATTAAAAAAAATAGTAAATTAAAAAAAAGCTAGATGAGGCTTTTACCCCTTTGCTTGGGGTTAAACTCAACCAAGGGCAAAAAGCAGAGCTGTAATGATATAGGTTAGGGTTACTAGAGATATGGACAAATATTTGTCACGATATGCAAGAGCATTTATGCAATAATGAAGGAAAAAATTATTAACAATGGGGAAAACCTCAAAGAATTGAGGCAAATAATTTACACATGTATAATTAAAAGTTAATGAAAGACAATATATATGTACATACCAAAATATCCACTTCAGAATAACTTCCCTCTTAATTATGGAAAACAATTTGTTGCACTACAAACATTCAGCATTTTGCTCTTAAGCAAACCTAAGTGCATTTTTTACAGCATTTTTTGCCTCATTGGGTCTCTAGCCACAAATCAAGGTGATTTTAGACCAGTTACTGAAACTTAATTTGAATCACCACTTTAAATAAATAAATGTTAAACAATCTTTGTCATTATGTACATGCTAAGGAAAGCACTGTAGTAGTTTTTAGTGTTATTTAGTGTATTGGGAGAATAAAAAGGGCCTTTTTACCCTTTGACCTAGTCTTCAGCACTCTCCTATAAAACATAGCACAAGACATATGTGGAAACCACGAGTAACATATACAATATAAATTAAACCATCAGACGATAGCTGATAGGATGAATCTCACTAACCCTGTTATTTGTGCTATTTGCAGAGTTGACAACATAACCCAGACACTTCAGACTGCAAACAAAGGCTCTTTTCTTTACGCGTTGCTATTTCAGATAACACATTTTTGCGCTTAGGAAAACAATGGCAAGATGAGAGCAGAGATAAACATGTTAGTGCATGCAAGTCATCTACCTTCTATGAGATCCTGGCTTCATAAACAAGCTCCAGCACCAGTGTGTTCTCTCCATGACCCTTGACCTCTGAACTTTGGTAAACATAGAAACGCTCCCAGTGCACAATGATCTTGTTGCTACCATGTGTTTGGAGAAACAGCATTCCTCTCAGTGCAAATAATAATAATAATAATAATTATATATATATATATATATATACTGTATATATATACTGTATATATGTAAGTGCAGTAAAATTATATAAATGTGGAGAAATGCATTGAGTATGTTGCTATCTGAGGTACAACCTATTACACTGGTCATTATATATGGAAAAATCGATGGGAAAGCGCACTTAAATCACTAAACCAACATAGCTGATAGCACTTATTCAAAGACTAGTCAATACTTTAATTCTAACACTATTCTTTGGGACATTAATACAAGAGTGAGGCTATTTAAAGATCTAATTCACACTCTAGCCTTTCAAAATCCTCTGTTTTTGACCCACAACACTACATCTGTGTGAACCACTGTCAATCAGAAGAGTGACCCCTCTTAAACGGTTCTTAAATCTCTCGGTGCAGAATTGGTGTGCTTATTTGATTAAGATTTAGCCCAGTGAATGCTCCCAGGATAGGTCTCTGCTCGGGCCAAAAAAGGAGGGTGGGAAGCCCAGGGATTAAGTGCGACACTCCCACTAATGCAGTCAAACTGTCACCCAGATCAAAGGGCCCTGCAGGAGATCGAGAGGAGTTCGGGCAGGTGTCCCCTCCTATTCTAATGCCAAGACAAGAGCATGAACTCTTATCGGCAGAGAGACAGCGCAGTTACCGCCACATCCCCATTCGCTTCCCTCCTTATTAAACGTGGCGCAAGTGAACGACCACAGCTCACCTATCAAACCAATATGTTTGGAAGCAAATCCAAGGCAAGCTTTAGCTGATTTAGTCACACTCCCACTATCTATACCTATAACTCGGCATGAAAAACATTCATTTTAGTGAGGCCTTTGTCCCAGTTGATCATTTATCAAGATGTCAGGAAAGCAAACAACTTATCGAAGCAATGTTATTGCAACTGTTATGGAGTACAATTAAGTAAAATGTCACTTTGCTTAAACAGGCCCATACCCCTTATTAAGATTTAATTTAGCCTTTGCGGCACTCCGACTCCACGTTATTTTATACAGCTCAATGATACACTCCAGAAGGAAGTATTGAAAGGTTGCCAACTCCATTATGTTTATGCAACATTAAGCACATTTTCACCCTTCAGGAATATACATTCACACAGCTTCCTGTATAATTCTACACATTAATCACTTTCATAAGTGACGCATTAGAAATGTAGGATGAGGCATGTGTCGACCTATCAAAATAACAAAATACATGTGCAAATAGATTACGCAACACAATGTTTAAAAATGGCTGATTGAAAAACAAGCACATATGAAATTCAATATAAAAGCAATTGGGTAAAACAGCTGCACCCAAGTAAGCAGCTTCTCAGAGGCAAATATTATTTTCTTACTGTAGTTTTTGGCAGGGTCCAAAATTAAAACACTAGCCAATGACAGTTTATTATGGTCCATAAATATTTTTTTACTAACCATGAAACTGTACTTTGCATGTTTAAATAACAAAAAAAATGTTCTTGCCCCTGTGATAAAGAAATTGATCAGAGTTTGTTTTATTATTATTATTATTATTATTTATTTTTTATAGATGAGAAAATATCCACTGAAGCTATAACTTACACCAAATAAATAAATAAATACAAATAAATTTATGACCAGAGGCATAGGAACAACATTATTAATTAGGTGACAAATCATTCTAAACAAGATTTGCTGAATGGCAAGTAAGTGGTCTACAAACAAAAAGAAACTATTCAATTATTTGGATTATTATTTTATGATTATTTTATTTTTAGTGTTAGGAAGGCATATTAGAAACAGAATCAGCACGAGACACTACAGCTAGACAGTTTGTATGTCTTTGATTTGAATCATGCATCAGCGATGGTCATACTATCATTCCTACAATCTGACTTGGAATGAGTTACTCACCAGCTGAGTGGTGTATTTATTAGGAACAGCTGCATAACACATGATTTATTTAGCTGCCAAAGCCGATTTTTACTCTCACTCGGTTCTTAGTGAGTGTAATTTTGGGACTCTGGTTCTCGGTCACAGTCATAGAATTTTTGGATTCTTAAATATACACAGATCCAGCTGTTATTACTGCTACTCAGCCGTTTCTTAAAAATTGCTTGCGTGTATAGACTTTACGGCCATTAGCATGAGCATAAATAAATGCAGGTGCTCTCCAAGGCTCTTTGTTGACATCACTGCCGCTCGTCCTCGATATGATTTGTCTGCACGGCCCGGCCAGAAACACTCAGAGCAGCTCTGCATGAACGCAGGGAGAAAGAGATGGAGAAATTGAGCGAGAGGTAGAAAGAACTTGCTCGATAGTCACACAATTATTAAGAAGGCTGAATGGTTCTCATTAAGGCATCTGAGGCGCAGCTGGTCACAGATCCAGCAGGTCAGCTGTAGTTCAGCTGAAGGTCTTGTGATCAGGGGCTTGGCTGGAGTTAGAGGGGGAGGGAGGGGATGACTGATGTCCATGGGGTGAATGCCAAAACTATAAATCGAACTGAGCTTGACCCACAGCCCCTATAAAGTTTATTTACATTTTCACATTGCGTCCAATTCTAAAACTTCTATGTTTAGATGATTCGAAGCGATGTGAAGCAATGATCCGTCTGGCTCTTGTACGGGTAGGTGGTTGAACACACTTTATCCTCTATTGACTTGTCTATCCCTATCCATAAAAGAGAAGTGAATTGAAAGGATCTTTTATATTTTGTGTGCTCTAGTGGAGAGTTCCTAATTATACTTCTCTCTCCGTTGTTAAGCTGCCCAGAACCAAAGCAGTGAGGCATTTCGAGGCCTTTCATGCTTTGTGCAAGACTTAATTTCAGTCTTAAATACTAACAAAACTTTAATTATCTTAAGTGCTCTTTTGTTGATGTTTTCTAGTCTTAAAATAATGATTAACGCCGCAAACAGATCAGGTAACATCTCAGCCTAGCAGGCCACGTCTTTGTCTATTTTCATTCCTCACCCCTTGATTATTCAAATCACAAAAAGTACCTTCATTTGCTTACATTTTCATCTCTTTAGCTCACAATGGCCATCTGTTGGGCCATACCAGTGCATTTAATCAGGGCTATGCTCGTAAATTTGCAGGTAATGACAGAGAGCAAAATACCCATGAAGGTAAAAAGGAGCAGCAACCGCCAAGCGCGCTTTTTTAGGAGGGTGTAAATAAATAAAGCTAACATCCCGCAGTTTGGCGTTCCAGCAGCCTCTGAGCGGATCTTTTTGATGTTGGCGCCTGTAGTGAAACCTTGTTTGGACAGCCATAGGGTGGAGCTGCCAGGCTTCCAGCCCTGCCAGAGAACACAGGCTACTGCGGAGGAGCAGACAGGGGTCCTCTCAGCCCTGCGAGGGGAGATTCTATCACCTTGGCGGGGAAAAGAGGCTTGGTATTATTAGACCCCATCAAGGAAACTCTGCCTGACAATAAATCCCAGAGTGCTCTCTGATGCAGACACAGAGGAAGATATGGGGTGGAGTCCAACTATCTTCACAGCATCAAACACAGTCACTCAACAGGCGCTGCCACTGTCCACCTTACAACTTAAAGGGAAATTATAATCAGGCTAAATGATGATCATAAGAAATGTAAATGTTAGATTCACTAAGATTTCAGTAATTTAAAGTTTTAATTCAACCTATAAATGTGAAACAACAATACACTTTAAATGTTCATATTTATTTTATTTATATTTTATTATATTTAAATACAGTATATTTTATTTGATAAAATTAGAAATTATAATAAAACTTTTTATTGTGAAAATGAAAAATATTTTGTCTATATAAATATTTTATTGTATACATTTTTCTGTTTATAGAAGTATTTGTTTTATTATTATTCCTATTATTCCTATTATTGCTGTTGTTATTAATTGACATTATTACTACTAAATTTTTTCTTTAATTATTCAACATAACTGACACATTACATGGAATATTTGAATTTAAAAATAAATGAGCTGAACAAAGGTGCAACACTCACTCTTCAAAGTTCAAGCTTTATTAATAAAACAACATGACGTTTCGGCCGACCAAGGCCTTCATCAGAATTTAAAAATAAATGTCACAGAATTATTTAAAATGAATTATTGAGGGCAAAAGGGCCATTAAATAAATGGTGAAAGATTTAAGAGAAATAGTTAAAGTCATTAATCACTTTTCACTTTTTTTTTTTTATATATATAAATATGTAAATCTTAACCAAAAATCATGTTGGCGAAAAAGAAGAGGGGAAAACAAAAAAAGTTCATGGACATGTCAACTACCCACACATTTAGCTTCTCTTAAACACTATTTTCGATTTTAAGTAGTTGTAGTTGCTACTGAAATCATGAGTGGGGAACAAACCTATGCCTTGAGCATTTGCTGCAGTTAGAAAATAAAACCATTATTTTATGAAGGGCCTGTCAAAAGCAGGGGAAGAGGGAAATCAAAACTCAGCATAAAATAATTCAGCTGTGTTCTGTGGTAAGAAGGCTGTGCGGCTTTGTGTGAGAAAGTGGAGAACATGCCTAAGTTATTACTGCAGGAAGGCAATCTGTCAAATCTGGGCTGTTTTGGCATGGCAAATACCACTGGTGAGATCAGAGAGCCACATTCTGCTTGCAATTACTGCTAAAGGACCTTGGATGCAGGCAGCCTGCTATCAATTATTTCCCTGGCCTCAGACACTTGGAGCTGTTAAACTGGTACTGTCTTCTGTTTTGTAACAGTACAGGAGAGGGTCCTGAGCAGACGTCTTTCAGACATTTGAACAGTTTACACTATTAAACGTGTTATTACAGACCCGCGCACCTCCCATTTATTCCTGCTGTCTTGTGTCTTTTTCCCTATTGTTTAACCACTAATAACTTCAGAAAGTGCAGTGTGTACTGTGCTGCCATTCATAGCCATGGGTTTTAACTAGGGCTGCCAATTTAATGTATAAATTTATAAAAACATTAAATTAAAAAAAATCGTTGACAACTATACTCACCCAGTCCAAGAGAACAAACAAATCTGCTCATATGTGCGAGCACGCAGCAGCACTTCACGCCGCCCTGCTTTAAATGATAATCGCACAGTCAATTATTGATCAGAGGGTATTCAAATGGGTCTGGTGGAGATCTGCATATGCATCAATTAAGCATTTATCCGAACAAGTGCTGCTGTGTAACCCCGCATCCTTCTGGGATAAAAGGGAGCATGGGGAAATTAATCATTTTTCCACAGCGTGACAGCACTTTGGCCTGATGTGGATAACCCATCCCCTAGGGCAGACCTCTAGATCATCCAGGGCTGTTGCTTTGGCAAGAAATGGACCATTTTCCCCCCGGTCCCCTGCCAAGTCCTGGGACCTTATGGCTGAAAATTGCATTCTTATGGTAAGCAAATGTGCAGTAAAGCAATAGCAAAGTTGCATGAATCTATCAGAGAGGAAGTTGGAAAAGGTCATTATTCAGAGTCAGGAAAGGAAGAAGCATTCTGAGAATGACCCTGCGAGTCAAAATGGCTGGTCTGTTTAGACGTATGCAATGGACGCATGCCTACACATTAATATGGTTATATACGTGGCTAATGCGATGCAGAATATATAGCCTCTCTTTTCCTTGAACTTTTTAAGGCCACAGACTTTTAATGTGAAATGGTAATGACTAAAACAAACCCCAAATGTTGGTGTCTTGTTCACATTTCTTCCAATATTTCAGTCCTAAATCAAACGGTATTAAGGACTAAACATGAAACAGTTCTATTGAAATGTAATGCAGTCATTGTCTTTAGATTCCCCACAGCACAGGATTGGCAATCTAAACTTTACTGATCAAGAGGAAAGCCCTTAAAAATAAATCCAAGTTCGTCACAAAACACACGCCGCCCATTTAGTCGAATAGGATGTCATTTCTAGGGAGTAAACATTGAATAATCTCTCTTTTCATCATTGCCATGGCAACACTGGCTTTTATAAGATAGCAGCCACAAAAATAACAAAAAAATAAATAAAAAAAATCAATCAAATTTAGTTCCTTCTCTTTTTGCACCTCTATAGTGAACTTTTGCCTGCTTGCATGTTCTCGTCTATTGATCCTGTGGATTTTATTTTTATAGAAAATCGAAGTTTGATTTTAAGCCGTAGGTTCCTTTATCTCTCCATCCCTCAATAGGTTTAGTCATGCACAGAGAAGGTGCTTAGACCTTTCCAAAGACTTTCCTCCGAAGCGCAGGGAAACACAGGCTGTCAGCGGCCTTTGTGTGGGGTTTACAGCTTAAACCCATTGCCCTATACATCTGGTGACCCCTTTTTCAGAAAGTGAAAAGTTTTTTCCAAACATCAAACTCTGGATTATCTTTGATTTCCTCTCAGGTGAAAGGAGTTTTAACTCCCGAGCTGTGGATCTGACAGACAAAGGGGACGAGGAAAATGTTTAGTCACCACATTATCAGAAGTCACTTACCACTTGTCTGAAGCATTTTTCCTCCACATGCTAATTAACATCTCCTACTATCTCCCCCCTCCCACCCCCTTTCAGCTTGTCCCTTCCCCCAAAACTCTCTCGCTCTCTCTCTCGTTGGCTTAAGGCCTCGTCTTGTTTCGGGACCAGGCCTGACATATCAAGGCAAAATCCATTTGCATGCAAATTCAGATCAAAGAGAAACTCTCAGCTCACGTGTCACCTTTTTGTGAGGAATTTCACTTGTGCTAAATAAGTAGTATTGATAAGTTCTTATAAAATTTAATCGTTTCCAATTAACTATTTAATAGCACATTGAAATGATTCCAGGAGGATTTCTCTGGCAGGCTACCTGGATCGCTCATTGTGATGATTCAGTGTGCTGTCTTGTGTCTTTTTCCCTATTGTTTAACCACTAATAACTTCAGAAAGTGCAGTGTGTACTGTGCTGCCATTCATAGCCATGGGTTTTAACTAGGGCTGCCAATTTAATGTATAAATTTATAAAAACATTAAATTAAAAAAAATCGTTGACAACTATACTCACCCAGTCCAAGAGAACAAACAAATCTGCTCATATGTGCGAGCACGCAGCAGCACTTCACGCCGCCCTGCTTTAAATGATAATCGCACAGTCAATTATTGATCAGAGGGTATTCAAATGGGTCTGGTGGAGATCTGCATATGCATCAATTAAGCATTTATCCGAACAAGTGCTGCTGTGTAACCCCGCATCCTTCTGGGATAAAAGGGAGCATGGGGAAATTAATCATTTTTCCACAGCGTGACAGCACTTTGGCCTGATGTGGATAACCCATCCCCTAGGGCAGACCTCTAGATCATCCAGGGCTGTTGCTTTGGCAAGAAATGGACCATTTTCCCCCCGGTCCCCTGCCAAGTCCTGGGACCTTATGGCTGAAAATTGCATTCTTATGGTAAGCAAATGTGCAGTAAAGCAATAGCAAAGTTGCATGAATCTATCAGAGAGGAAGTTGGAAAAGGTCATTATTCAGAGTCAGGAAAGGAAGAAGCATTCTGAGAATGACCCTGCGAGTCAAAATGGCTGGTCTGTTTAGACGTATGCAATGGACGCATGCCTACACATTAATATGGTTATATACGTGGCTAATGCGATGCAGAATATATAGCCTCTCTTTTCCTTGAACTTTTTAAGGCCACAGACTTTTAATGTGAAATGGTAATGACTAAAACAAACCCCAAATGTTGGTGTCTTGTTCACATTTCTTCCAATATTTCAGTCCTAAATCAAACGGTATTAAGGACTAAACATGAAACAGTTCTATTGAAATGTAATGCAGTCATTGTCTTTAGATTCCCCACAGCACAGGATTGGCAATCTAAACTTTACTGATCAAGAGGAAAGCCCTTAAAAATAAATCCAAGTTCGTCACAAAACACACGCCGCCCATTTAGTCGAATAGGATGTCATTTCTAGGGAGTAAACATTGAATAATCTCTCTTTTCATCATTGCCATGGCAACACTGGCTTTTATAAGATAGCAGCCACAAAAATAACAAAAAAATAAATAAAAAAAATCAATCAAATTTAGTTCCTTCTCTTTTTGCACCTCTATAGTGAACTTTTGCCTGCTTGCATGTTCTCGTCTATTGATCCTGTGGATTTTATTTTTATAGAAAATTGAAGTTTGATTTTAAGCCGTAGGTTCCTTTATCTCTCCATCCCTCAATAGGTTTAGTCATGCACAGAGAAGGTGCTTAGACCTTTCCAAAGACTTTCCTCCGAAGCGCAGGGAAACACAGGCTGTCAGCGGCCTTTGTGTGGGGTTTACAGCTTAAACCCATTGCCCTATACATCTGGTGACCCCTTTTTCAGAAAGTGAAAAGTTTTTTCCAAACATCAAACTCTGGATTATCTTTGATTTCCTCTCAGGTGAAAGGAGTTTTAACTCCCGAGCTGTGGATCTGACAGACAAAGGGGACGAGGAAAATGTTTAGTCACCACATTATCAGAAGTCACTTACCACTTGTCTGAAGCATTTTTCCTCCACATGCTAATTAACATCTCCTACTATCTCCCCCCTCCCACCCCCTTTCAGCTTGTCCCTTCCCCCAAAACTCTCTCGCTCTCTCTCTCGTTGGCTTAAGGCCTCGTCTTGTTTCGGGACCAGGCCTGACATATCAAGGCAAAATCCATTTGCATGCAAATTCAGATCAAAGAGAAACTCTCAGCTCACGTGTCACCTTTTTGTGAGGAATTTCACTTGTGCTAAATAAGTAGTATTGATAAGTTCTTATAAAATTTAATCGTTTCCAATTAACTATTTAATAGCACATTGAAATGATTCCAGGAGGATTTCTCTGGCAGGCTACCTGGATCGCTCATTGTGATGATTCAGTGTTATGGAGGTAGTTAAATGTAAGTGTGGTGGAAAATGACCAGGTGAAGATAGGTGGACATCAAAGCACATGCTATCTGTCTGTGATCTCTTCAAGAACAGCACATAAGGCTTGTCACTACATCCACATCTTTTCCAGACCTTTCTTCTGTCAAAAAAAACTTTTAAAGAATTAGAGTTAAAAGAACTATACCTGTCTTTCCCACCTAAATGTTCTTTAAATCAGTGGGGGGGAAGTCAGTAAATGTTGTTGTTGTCTTGTCTAATTAGTCTGATAACATTTTGATATTTTATATAATATTTTAATCGTAGTGTAGGCAACATTCATATTAACAGACTCCTTTCAGAAGTGAAAATCTACTGCTTCCAGGAAGACCTCATAATGTGTCACATTATAATATCAAATCTACTTCTCGGAGAGTTTGTCACATATCGGCTGACAAGTGCAGCGCTTTGCTAAAAACCAGCAACACCAAAAAACTTGTTTCCAGTGGAATGCCACGCACGGTTCATATGCGTTAGACCACAAAAAATAGCCACCACAGCTCACATGCTCCCATCAATCAAGCCGCAAATGGCTCTTCAGACACTCCCACAATTCATTTTCCAGGGTGCCTTACGTGACCACCATCTTGAAAATAACAAGAGTGAAAAAATAAGGAGAGAGCAGAGGGCTTTAAAATCACTGGCAAATGTTCCCTTTTAACAATAGGCTCAAAGCACATCATCGGATGAGAAGCCTCGACGTATCCCAGGTGGACTTCAGCAGCGGGTACGAGGGGGGATTTCTTTCAATGTTCCTCTTGTTTGAAATTTTCATGTCCACAGACATACTCTTCCCTTTTCTATCCACCCTCCCATCCATTCCACACAAACATACACAGGCCTGAATCAGATTTACAGCAAAAGTCAGGGATGACAGACAAATTCATCTTCTCTTCATGAGTTTACATCCCAGGCATCTGCACTGCTGATCTGGCCTTAACAAGCGCCAGATCTCTACAAGCTGTCTTTTAAAGTTGATGTTTTCATGGCTGGAGATGAACTGCCCTGTCATGAGAATCTATTTATACAGCAGTTAGTGGGTGGGGCTTTGGTTCCAGGACAGCATGATTTCATGGGCTGAGGTCCCCTTGAAGCATCGGTTAAAATATGCATCTGTCAACCCCACGTCTGCACTGGATGCATAGGAGAACATCTCGTTTCTTTTAAGCTACACCTCAAGCTTACCTTTCTGGGTAGTGTCACAAGCAGCCCTGCACTGCTCTCGCATTTGTCAACAGCAATCTCCAGAAAGGAGAGCACTTTAACTTGATTGTTGCAATTACGGAAAATGTATTTGCTTGGTGTGCATGGTTAAGGAGACGTGTGAGTCCATCTATCACCAGACCGGAGTCTTGCACAACACTGACCAGTGCCTGGATCACTCACAACATCCAACTCAAACAAACCATGCAGGCACCAGGCAGGAAGCATGTACTGGCTAAATGAGCCTTAATGGTAACACAAAGGTTATATATATTTAGATTGGCTGTAGATGACTATTACTTTATCACTTAAACAAAGAGAGTTGAAGAAAAGCTATTACCCAGGCCTGTTCATTAGTAAAATAGCAAATTTGCTTAAAAGCACAGTGACAGAGTGTAGTGAGCTACTTTAATACAAAAAAAATATATAGTACTGTTCATAAGTTTGCAGGCAAAAAAACTATTAAAAAAAGAAAAATAATTAATATTTTCATTCAGCAAGAATGCATTAAATAGATAGAAAGTGTCAGTAAAGAAATATATATAAAAAAAATTGTTGTTCTTTTGAACTTTAAGCTTTCAAATATTTCAGCTTTGGCATCACAGGAACAAGTAACATTGTACAATATATTAATGTAGAAAGTTATTTTAAACTAATATTTGATAATATTACTGTTTTTATAATATTTTTCATAAAATAAATTAAATAAATGCAGATTTGGTGAGCATAATATACTTAAAAAATAAACATAC
>NW_015557179.1:1073129-1077099 GCF_001515605.1 Sinocyclocheilus anshuiensis | reverse complement strand
TTATATACTGAATTTAATGAAAACTTGAACTAGAATGGCAATAATCATGCTTACTAAAATGCAGACCAGTGTGATTCAACAGGTGCCCTTTTTGTCTTTTTTATATACACATATACACACACACACACACACACACACACACACATAATATATACATATACATAATATATATATACACAGCATATATAAATTGTACATCATATACACATGCAACAATGACATGGTTCTCCAAAAATTGTCATTTAAGTCAGTTGCCTGTGTCCTTGTCAAACTTGAAAATTTCAGATTCACGATTCAAAAACAGTGATCTGCCTTGAGTTGTGAAAATGACAGTAAAGCACTCATGAATGCAGCCAGCCTCTCAACAGCAGATGAAACTGACTCCATGACTTTGCCATGGAGAGAGTTTGCGCTGTAATTAATCTTAAAATGGATTGCTCTGTCACCTCCACTAACACTTACTGAGAGCACCCATCAATACTTTTTGTCAAAAGCTGCACACTATAGATGCACCATCAATCACTATTTACATAAAACGCAAAAAGGCTCTCCGTAGGCAAGCCTGCTAGAGGTTGATTTTACCTGGAAAGCTTTTCTGAGGCCATGGGTCAGCATGTGCTGACAGACAGCAAATAGAGAAACGCTGTCAACTATGTCAGTCATGAGCAACAATTTACAACTTGAAAAAAATCTGTATATTCACAATGAAACTACTACTGTCAATTAGCTTCCTGTGTTGTGCCTAGAGCTTTTCATCACTGCTTTTCAAACATACAAAGTAAAACTGCACCAACTATATTTATTCACCCAATGTTTATGGTGACATGTCAAACTGTTTAAAACAGACCTGAATAACTGATCTGGGCTTGAATGAAAAGATGAAAATGACATTAACAAATGTCAAAAATGTATACCAATCATGATTAGTTCACTCAGAAAGACTTCATAAGTATCTGTGCAGTTTCAACACAGGCCCTTGAGAGAGAAACCAACAAGGCTGTGTTAAAGATGGGCACAGACGGAGGATGAAGTCGTCGTCCCTTAGTCGTCCCAGCCAGGACCTGAATCACAATGTTTGGACAAGTGCAGAAAGTTGGGGGAAATAAATATATTTCAACTCTCTGCAGGCTCTCGAACCCATTCAGATTTGTCTGTAAATAAGCCTTATTTGATATAAAACACACACGCTGGCCCTAACTTGTGGTGGAGCGCTTCAGATGTGTCACGCCGAATGTTCGCTTTAACACCATCTATGACTGATGAGTGATTTACCATGCTTGTATAATGTCTGACCCTCCCACACGGATCTCATGACATCACACACGGTGCTGTGACAGCCATCCGAGACAGGAACGCAGACAACCGCTGCTTCTCCATGCTTCACTGTAAACAGTTTGGACAAATATTGAGAGCGTTCATTAATTTATAAGGATGTCTGTGTAGTTTTTGGACCCGGGCCTCCACTTATTTGATATGGTGACATGCAAAGCTTTCCATTAGATTTGAGTCTATCAGCGGCAGTGCAAAGAAAACATTCGCTAAGTCAAAGTGACGCTGTTCATTCCAAGCCGAGGGACGCGTTTGGAAACGCCACTACAAATGCTCCTTAATAGAAACGTACAGGCTTATGAAAGAAAAACACCTTCATATTCATACACAAACACATAAGCACACATACACACACACACACACACACAACTCCCTGTCTGTTTTTCGCACACACACCGAATTCAATTTGGAAACCATCATCTAGCTGCAGAGAGGCGGACAGGAAAATCATATTGGTATAATGCTCATATTATCAATCATCTTGACGTTTTATTGGCTTTATCACTGTACATGCCATTAAAATGATGTCTGGCTCAGACTGTCAGGAGCAAACATTAAACAGACCAGGATTAAAATGCACATCTCGAACAAGTCTCCCTCTCCCTTTTAAATGACTTCCCAGTCAACAGCACAAGCTGCTTTAGCCTTTGAGAAATGCACCAGGTGTTATAAGTCAACACTTTCAGTGACAGGCCGATAGCATCAGATTTACAGAGATGCAAAATCTCTCCTGGATTCATCTACTGCTGCATTAAAAAAAATGACAGCGAGTAAAGTGGAGAGTTATGAACTATTGCATCTCCTTTAACGTGTGCTCCTCATCAAGTCAACGACCAACTCTTCAGGCACCAGACTGATATCCTAATAATGGTGCTCATAAGAAAACATTAATATTACCGCTTGCACCATTAAAAGTCATTTTGGTGGTTCGCAGAACTGTGAGGAAAGTAAATATCCATAATTCAATGGATCCTGACAGTTAAAAGCTTGTAAATGGACGTTTAAATGCTACCGCTGTAGCCAAGCTGGCAAATACACTATAAAACTGAATAATTCTCCTTTACAGCATCTAATCAGAGGTAGGGTTCAAAATACAGACATCCAGAGTAACGGACAAAAGTATTCACAAAGATATATTAAAACTTTTTACTTATGTAATAGACTATATGCATTATATGGGTCAGAGGACACATATGAGCATCTACAATAAAGAAAAGGACAAATCTTTTGAAACTCATATTTGATACTCGTCGTTTTCAGTAACAACATATTTTTCTTACATCTTAAATGTATGTGAGTGTATACTTACTACATAAGGTATTCATATCACTGTATGCATGAACTGTAATTTTAAAAGTTTAATAAATTATTAATTAGGCAAATAAAAGATAATAGGCAAAAAATTAGTGTCACTTCATTGACCCATACTGTGAACGTATTGTTGTTGTAAATAAAGCAAAGTATTGGAGAATGTTGTTCAAGAAAGTACTATTTAATTCAGTATGTTTCTGCTTTCTTTGTTATTTATGTGGACAATTTGCATCAATTTGATTAACTGATGAAAAAAAAAAAACTGACAAATGCAAGTAAAATTTAGGCTATTCAGGCTGGTAATAGCTCCATATTTTATCCATTAAGAAATTATATGAACTGTTAATGAATTTACAATTCAGACATTGAATTAAACAATATTTTACATGTTAAATTTTGTCTGTCAATGTTAATAGATTGTTCAGATATTTTTGTTCAACACATTATCTGTATTAATAGTTCACAAATTAATTGTAGTAATGGTAAATACAATAAAAACTCATAAATAAATAAAAATATAAGCATTAAAATTTTTATAAGAAGAAACTTTCTCATTTAAGTGACAATGAATTGTTTAAACATGCTCTGTTAAACTTACTAGCAATTTCAAAGTAAAATTGTGTCCTAGTTATTTTTTTATTTTTTTTTTTAAGTAAATGCTACTTCATCTTTTTTCCAGTATACTGTATATCATTTAATATAACCCACTTTATATTAAGTGCCTTTAACTATTATGCACTTACATTTAAATAAATATTTGATACAAATGCACTTAATGTATACATATGTTTTTTACATTGTACTTGCGTTTACCTTCGTGTAATTACTTACATATAATTAATTTCTGTAGTTATCTAACCTTAACCATAACCCATCTCAATAGCAGCAAAATTGTTTTGGGTTACACTTTAAGGTGTCCTTGTTACAGTGTAATAGGGTTGTGACGGTGAGGAAATTTTCCCACCGGTTAATCGACGTGTGACAACACCGGTAATACCGTGGGGGCGGGGGCGTTCCCTCTTTTCCTCACTTTTCTTCGCTTTTAAATAGCTTGTTATACTAGGGCTGTCGCGATTCGTCGATTCTATTCGACTATTCGATTTTTCAAAATCATCGACTTCATATTGCCTGCGTCGACTAACCGGCAAAATACTGGAAGTGCCGCATTTCACGAACGAGAATCCATAAAACATTATTAGACTGTTTTCCAAGGCTGCATGATATATTAAGCATAACTGTGAATTCACAAATGCTACGACTTAATTAAATAATTATATGTGATGCAGTTATAGGCGTGTAGGTTACGTATGGACGTCTCACAGCGGCTCCG
>NW_015557179.1:1070389-1073081 GCF_001515605.1 Sinocyclocheilus anshuiensis | reverse complement strand
GCTCAAACTCCATCTCTGCATGTTGTTGTGAGTTTGGGTTTATTATAACGTTCATCTGGGAACGCAATGTGCGCCATTTCTTCAGATTTGAAAGGTAAATAATTTATAAATCCACGCAAACACAGGAGAATACATCATTATCTCGCGGTTTCAAAATAAAAGCGCAAACCCTCACTCTTGAGTTTACACATTTTGATGTCCACATATTAATTTAATTACAATGGCTATAGCATTTCTGTCATAAAGAAATTGCTATTATATATGTATTTTAAGTAAATTTAAAGGCTATTGTTCTCACCTACATCTATTTTTATTACCGCAAAAACTAATGTTTGATTTCAGTGATTTGGACTATGAGATGGACACTTGCTTCTTGCTCTCTATGTTGCACTTTACTTTTGCATTAAAGTGCAAATTTCATTTGGGGATTTCATAGAAATTTGGATTTCATTTGGAGTTTCACTACTGAAGTCCTCTGTTCATTTTTTTCATTATGCTGGAGATGTCTGTTTAAATCCTTTGTTTACACATTTCTAAGAGTACTTTTAATACTTAAAATTGTTAATAATAATAACTTTTAATAATAAAATTGTAATACTTGATTCTAGTGGACTCTAAACATTGCATTTATTTAATGTGAAAAACCAACTGGAACCCAAAAAAAACCCATCTGGGGTTAATTGAAACTTTTTTCCCTTTGTAGTTGCACTCACAGCTGTAATGCCCACAACATGTGGATATATTGACATTAAGAACATGCTGACTTTCTCAGACTTTTGTAATTATTTTCTTTTTATTTCATTTTTATTAGGTTTGTTTAAATTTTTACTCTTTTAGTTTTACATTTCGTCAATGGCTTGTTTACATTTATACTTTATGGTACACTACTGAATGGCAAAGTTGCAAGTTTAATAAAATGTTCTTTAAAATTGTTGATTTTTTGGTGGGAAATTAATCGTTTAGATTAATCGATAAATTAGTCGATAGATTAATCGAAATAAAAATAGTCGTTAGTGGCAGCCTTAGACATAATCGGTGTTGCGGCTTAACACCGGTATCACCGTCAGCACCGTCTATCGCGGCAAGCCTACAGTGTAATTATACATTTAAGTACGGAGTAATATTAATGAACTACATGTACTTACTATATGGTTAGGGTTAGGATTTTGGTTTGGCTTAGGGTTACTTGCATGTAATTATGCATAATTAATTGTTATCATAATAGTAAGTACATGCAACATGTGTAACAATGACACCTTAAAATAGTGTTACCGTGTTTTGCAATTCAATTCAACATGAACCCAAAAGGTACATTGTACCTAACAATTTATTTTTTGACATAAGTACATAGTAGTTAGACACTTAACTATAAAGACCTAACACCAAAGTAGGACCCATTGCATTTAGGTAAGATGAATATGTTTGTTTCAGTGACCGTATCGGCTCAAGCAATGTAATTGTTTAGGGGCAGGATCCCCTGTTTTTCTGAACAATGGCAAACTGGGTGAGAGTTTGAAACTTCAGCAGTCATTATTCATGCAATTTTGTTTGGTGCCTCTAGCAGTGCAAGAAATTACACACTTCAACTTGAAAATGAAGAGCAGATGAAGTACAGTCATTAAAACAATCTGATTACACATCTAAATCTCACACATCTGCTTTGGAAAACAAGATATTAATCCAAAAGCCAACGAGCTACGCCTCTTCCAAAATCATTCTATAAATAGTGAGGCCCATTCCATCTCCTCGCTCTCCATTCCAGTGCAAAGCAGTCGCTCCAGGCAACTCATCAATACTGCACTGCTGCACAAAAGATGCCCAGTTCATCTTACTTGTAATATTGTGAAAATCTCCTTTTGTGGAGCACTTCACATGCAGTCATGAAATATGTTATTGTGTCTATCCTCATCCCTGGCGAACAATGTTGTCCTTTCTACTGCTGAGCAAGGCCTGGAGACACCCTTCACACTCACTCAATGGACTCCAGTCACTAAACATTAAGCATCACAGCTTTGGACCATATTAAAATAATTATGACATCACTCTTCTGGCATATAAGAGAACGAGTGCATATTTTTGCCCACAGTTGAATGTGGAGGAAGAGGCCCAGCTGAACAAACTCAAAGTCCTGTTTAATATCCAAAGCTCTTCTAGTCTCAGTTAAATATAAAATGATCTATTTGGTCATATTTGGTATAGTGCTCTTGATGGAGAGCCTTGCTGAGTTACATCATTCTCCTTAATTCCATTCATGAGCCTTTCCCCATCTCTTATTGGCCGTTTGTCACATTTCTCCATTATTCATTGTGTTGGGTGAAAGATGGATTCACTAGGATAATGCATCAGTTCCAGCTTTCCACTCTAAAGAGACTAGCACATAATAATGTATGAACAAGGGCAGGCGATGATATTTGTCTTCATATTGAAACAAAGGAACATTATTTAGATGTGTTTCATGTGAATAGAGTAACCTATATATTGATCCATGAGCCTCAATGTGGCAAACGGCTTGAGCATGGCAGAAGATTTTTGTTTGACACTTTTTGTTTTGGTTTTGGTAGGATAACTATACAATATCAAGAGATTCTCAAAACCAATCTATCATGTATTTATGCATTCCTTTGTGTGTGTGTGTGTGTGTGTGTGTGTGTGTGTGTGTGTGTGAGTGTTAATGTGGTTGGTCTAGTCTAAA
>NW_015557179.1:1065693-1070348 GCF_001515605.1 Sinocyclocheilus anshuiensis | reverse complement strand
TTTTTTGTCACGATTGCAAACAAAACTGTTAACATAATAAATCCCCAATATGGCCATAATATAATCTAATGTTTCTGGAAATAACCCATATGTTGTAGGACAATGTTTGCAATTGTTTAAAAATAAAAAAAATCTTTTTTTTTTTTTAAACTAGTGCAATTTCTTTTAATTATCATTTACTCTTAAAAACAAAAGGTTATTTTATTGGCATCAGTGGTTGAACAACATTCATGGAAAGTTTCCATTGCACAAGGTCCTTTATAGTGGAAAAACGTTCTTAGAACTATTCAAAAGTTCTTCGCATCAAGAAAGAACAGTTTTCTGAAAGGTTCTTTGAGGAACCCAGAATGGTTTTCTATGACATCACTGCGGGGGGAAAAAAACCTTTTGCAACCTTTATTTTTAAGTGTTCAATTTGAATTACTTCATTATAAACAACAACTGTTTCCTATTTGGCTTTTCAATTCAATTTGAATTGGAATTTTAAAAGGTTTTCTCAATTTAGTTCAGGTCAGAGGGGCACACAACCTGCCTTTTATCTGCACTTTCAACACAAATTTCCCTCTGTTCATTGTTGTTGCTGATGGGCAGACACAAACTCAGGAAAACCAAACGGTGTGTGTAAGGATTAGAGATGCAGGAGGTGTCCGAGATTGTGAGGGCCAGCAGGGGTGGTGAGTGTGAAGAGAGGTGGGGAGGGGATGTAGTGAACCCTCGTTTGGGATTTAAGAGGATGCTCCCCCTCAGATGAGCTGGAGGGCTTCCCCTGAGATAACGAGGGGCCTCTTGCGGAGCCACTGGGAGAAACATCCACCGCATGCGTCCAAAGGATAACAGCACCTCCACAGGAGCTGTAGCCAGAAAGCTTTCAGCAAGGCGAGAGAAGGGCAGGATGAGAAAAAACACCTCTCAATGAACACAAGCCAGGCTTGAGGGAGGGGGCTCAAAGCTTAACACTTAGATTGAGTGTCTGTCTACCTGAACTGGACAGTTGGACCCGAGCACTCATGAATAAAGTGATATGCATATGAATGCAGTTGTAACTGTCTCTTGTTATTCGCTGGTGTTTTAAAGGGATAGGCTCATCATTTACTCACCGTCATGTTGTTGCAAACCCTATGACTTACTTTCTTCTGTTGAATACAAAAGCAACCGTTTAGCAGAATGTCCAAGCATCTCTCTTGCTTGCAATGAAAGTGGATGGGGACCAATGATTGTCAAGCTCCACACAGGACAAAAAAACACTCTAAAAGCATCATAAAAGTACTCCAAACGACTCGTATACTTCTAAAGGCCCGGCTATACTTCACTTTCTGCGTGATGAAAATTGTGCCACGAGGAGAGTGTGCGGTATATATACTTTTCAGAGTATACTTTGGGCTTAATGCCATATAATAGGCTTCGTTTGAGAAACAGAGCAAAATGCTCTAAAAAAAATCAGTCACTAAAAAAGGTGACCATTATCTGATCATTTAGGTGATCACTGTATGGAAAGGAACAGCTTTAATATCTGCTATAAATAACTCCTTCTGTGTTTCAAGGAAGAAAGTAAGTAATCTGGGTTTCCAAAGACATGAGGGTGAGTAAATGCAGACAGATTTTCATTTTTGGGTGAACTATTCCTTTAAAAATGAGATCTCATAACACATAAGACACTTTCATGGTCTCCTGTTTGACTTTCACTTGAATCACAAATCACTCCTGACTAAATGTTTGATGTAATAGTCTTTCCGTGTACGTTTGATCCAAAGATTCTGCCAGCAGAAGTTTAGTCTGATGAAACCATGAAAGCACTCTCCCCTCCACAGAGAAAGCCGTAATGCAATGCAACACATTATGAAACGCATTATTTCAGACAGTTACTTTAGCAACTGCAAAATGGCACTATCAAGTCATCCAACAGTAACCTCTAAGTGTTGAAGAGAAAAGATCTTCTGCTTCCTATAAATGATTTAGAGACAGAAGTACAGATATTCTAAACACATTAAATAAGAGGTCGTAAGTTGTGAGAAATGACGTTACTTAATATTGTAATGTTGACTCAATATAGCGTCATGCCAATTCTAGTCCCTCGTAGTTCAAGCAAAATTCCATTTTTATTTTATTCATTCTGCATGTTTCATTAATACCTGTCACGCCCTCATAAGAAATCTGGCCGTCCTTTTGTAGCTTCCGGATATTCTTTTCATTTTTAGCACCTCCAGCTACCTCTCATTGGTTTTACAACTTCAAAACACACCTCATGAAAAAATCAGGAGTTATCTGACATGTGTCCCCCTACCCGGATGGCATGCCAACACCAAAGTCCAGCATTGATTTTCTGTAAAGCAGGGCCGGATTAGCCCCCTTTAGGGCTCAGCTGCCTCAGCACGGCCTGAGGGGCTGCAATAAAGCTAATAATTAATTTAAACTGCCTGCCTGGCATGTTGAAGGATCCACATTTGCAACACACCACCAACCAGCTGTGACTACGATACTATAGAGAGAACATGGTATTTATATCGCCAACATGCTGGACAAAGATGGAGCGTAATTTCACAAAACGACGTAGTGATGCACGGCACGACTTATTTCTAGGCAGTAATGGCCTGAGTGATAAGTCAAGATGCAACTCCACTCTATTATTCTTCATTTTGCACACTAAATCAAACTTTCCAAATGTTTCAGTGAAATCAGGAACATCATGTACTGAACTTTCTAACCCACTGACATAGCGTGGAGTGAAACAGCATCGTACCCTATACAGTTCACAGCACCCAATTCTGTACACTGAGTGACAAGCTTTGAAGCCATAATGTCCTCAGCATGGTCTTATCAAGACCTGAGAGCCCAGTAGTGCAGTTCAAACACAAGGAGGTAAAGCTTTCTTTTGCCTAGACCTCTGTGTTTGATCTACTCAATACGTTTCAGAAAAGCAGATCTCAAAATAAAAGAAAATGATCAGATTCCAAAATTTCAGAAGATAAATTCTAAGTTCATTAAGAATTTTTCAAGAATTGCACTAATGAACATTCCTCAAAAAAACAAAAAACAGAAAATATGACAGGCTTAAGACACTATATGATTTTATGATGGTTCTTTCCAAAAAGCCGCTAATCAACTTAAACACCTCAAAGCAACTGACTGCACATAAATGTAATAATCATAATAAATGCACACAATATTTTAGTTGTGACTGGCTTGATGAAAGGTAATATTTCATTAAACATTTTATTTTTAAGGGTTTAAGACAAGGTAAAGGCTACACTAACTTGAAGAGGTTATTTACGATGATTTCTAAGAACATTTCAGGAATTCAAACTTTTGTCTTTAGAACACATGCGGCCCAGGAACACACAACATATGGGTTATGAATTTAGAAGCATGTTGTTTTCTAAGTAAAATCCTACTAGAGACTATATTACTGGTATATTAACCCTCTATGGGACACTGTCATTTATAAATGCCGCTAAGAAAAATGCCTTTAAAATACAATATTAATGTTCAGCCAACAAAATTTAATTTTAGTTATGTCATATGACAATCCCTTCAACCAGTAAAATTAAAATGTATTTGCCATGTGCTACACATTTTTGGTAACAAGGTAGTAAAGGAGACATTATGTTAGGTCACATGCTCTCAAGGCTCCATAGTGAGCTCATTTTGGACTAGAAAATACAGAAAATACATATAAATAGAAAATACATATATATATAGAAAATGCATATAAATTCAATAAAAATATCATTGTACATCCAAATGCGTTTTCAAAAGTTTTTTTTGTCATTTTCAATACCCTTTTATAAAAACAATAACTCAAAGACCAAAAAATCTGAGTGTCATGCATAAATGACAACGTCCTTTTATGGGATGCATATTTTGTGTAGCTGGCACAATTGACCAGCATTGGCAGGCAGTATAATAGCCATTATGCATGTGTTTAGGGTTGATTTTTGTAATTTTTTTTGGAAGATGGAGAAACAAATCTGTGCCTATTTTAGAAAGTATTGACGATAGAGATAGGAGTGCATCAGAAAATAAGGTTGTAGTAAAAAAAAAAAGGTTGTTGAGGACCAAGGAGGATAGAAGCAATGAGGGTGAGGGCAGTGAGGAAGAATAGGTTGTTGTGGAAGTCAGGCATTTGCAGGGCTCACAAAATTTCAAAATCCCTGGTAGCCCTTCGGGCAGGTACTCTTCAGATTTTGGTAGCCCGAAAATTATTTTAACTAGCCCAAATAAAAAAATAACTTTTTTTTTTTTTTAAATATAGAAAATCAGATAGGATTTTGTGAATCAAAAATATTTTCAATACACAAATATCAACAAATATGAAGGAAGGAATTTTATTTCACTATTTACAGGGTATCTGCAGAATTTAAAAAAATGTAAAGGGGTCCTATTATGCTCTTTTACAAGGTCTTGATTTTGTTTTGGGGGTGTACTAGAACAGGCTCTCATACTAGGTTGTTCGAAAAACACATTATTTTTCACATATTTTACATTATTACAACACCTCTCTCCCCAGTCTGGCATGAACGGCTCGAATAGTTCCTGTATCAAATGAAGGCCCGCCTTCTGAAATACGAAATGTGCTGTGATTGGTTAGCTGGGCCAGTGTGTATTGTGATTGGCAGCACTCGGCGCCTGGTCGGGAAATGTCACGCCCCTTACCATAG
>NW_015557179.1:1052984-1053970 GCF_001515605.1 Sinocyclocheilus anshuiensis | reverse complement strand
ATGTCATGCCCCTTACCACAGCCGCCTGCGAGCTTCAGTGTAAATATTGCGTCAAAATCAAATCAATTTAAGCGCGATTTAAACCTGGATGAAAGCTAGGGCAAGCTAGCGTGTCTCCGACATACACTTGTCACTTGTTGCCTTCTCTAGTGCAGCTCAACCAGGTCTCCTCCCATTCGTCAATATTTGTGAAATCCCGGATCCCAGAAATTATGCGTTGTAGTCCAAACGAGTCATTCGTTGTAGTTTTTGAAAAGGGATTTCTGTTAAATAAAATCTCCTTTTACTGCTTTACTTGTAAGAGCTGCACAAGTAAAATGAACACAGTATGAGTGGGGTTGGACAATGTCTATGGTAACACAGTATTGAGCCATAAAATTACATGATTTACAGGTTTTCACAAAAACAGCATTTTAGCCTTTAGACCATTTTTATGAAAAGGGATAAATCAAGCATATAAATTATGTCAATTTAAAACGTATAAATATTTATAATATTAATTGTCTTAATTGTTTAGATTTTTAGAAGGCACATAAACTTCTCTCTCATTTACAACTCTGTGTTTGCTCTGTAAAAACACGAGTTGATATTTGCATTGATCTGACCATAAACAGCAAGAAAGGCTTATTGGAAATGCAAATTCATTCTCTGCCACGAGGTGGTGCTTTAGGAGCTCTGAAATATTGCGGTTTCCCTGGTAACGGCTGTACACAAAGCAGCTCTGTGCTCATAAACGCTGCTTTATCAGGAATTATAGGTAAAATGAAATTTAAATTCCAACTACACGTTTCTGAGGACAGTCGGTTCCCTTCAGATACATTCAAATATAGACATCCGCGCCGCGTTTTGACTTGAAACTTGCAGCTTTATTCAATGACATCATTGCCTTTTGAAGTTTAATCCAGCCCTATCGCGACTCTTGTCTTTCCGTCCCCAACTGTAAGACCTCTTGAAATTATAATTAAGACATTTCTTATACCATTTAA
>NW_015557179.1:1050813-1051028 GCF_001515605.1 Sinocyclocheilus anshuiensis | reverse complement strand
TAGCGTGTCTCCGACATAGTGATAACACTTGTTGCCTTCGCTCAACCAGGTCAACCAGGTCTCCTCCCATTCGTCAATATTTGTGATATCACAAATCCCGGAAAATATGCCAAACGAGTCATACAAGTCGTTCGTTGTAGTTTTTGAAAAGAGATTTCTGTTAAATAAAATATCTCCTTTTGAAGTGGACTTTGAAATTTTTAACTTAGCAGATC
>NW_015557179.1:1049851-1050725 GCF_001515605.1 Sinocyclocheilus anshuiensis | reverse complement strand
AGCCTTTAGACCATTTAAGGGATAAGGGATAAATCAAGCATATAAATTATGTCAATTTAAAACGTATAAATATTTATAATATTATAATTGTTTACATTTACAACTATGTGTTTGCTGGGTAAAAACATGAGTTGATATTTGCATTGATCGGACCATAAACAGCAAGAAAGGCTGGTTGGAAATGCAAATTCATTCTCTGCCATGAGGTGGCGCTTTAGGAGCGCTGAAATATTGCGGTTTCCCTGGTAACGGCTGTACACAAAGCAGCTCTGTGCTCATAAACGCTGCTTTATCAGGAATTATAGGTAAAATGAAATTTAAATTCCAACTACACGTTTCTGAGGACAGTCGGTTCCCTTCAGATACATTCAAATATAGACATCCGCGCCGCGTTTTGACTTGAAACTTGCAGCTTTATTCAATGACATCATTGCCTTTTGAAGTTTAATGTATTTGGTGTAATGAAATGTGTTTAAGGTTTAAGGTTCAAAAAATACATTTTCCACATAATGTACATTATTGTTTCTCCTCTATGCCCAGCCTTTTTGAAACGCGTCGATTTTTACAAAGCTCATCGGTCTGAAAAGCAAGGTGTGCTCTGATTGGCCAGCTATCCAGTGTGTTGTAATTGGCCGAATACCTCAAGCTTGTGACGGAAATGTTATGCCCCTACTACACTGTGATGATGCCCTGTCCGGCCGGAGCGATGATTCAAAAACATGAAAACCCATTATAAATGAGGCATTCGTTGCATCCAGTGGGGACATAATTATAGATTATAATGACTTATACTGTCTTTTCACATGTTGTGTTGCATCGCGCCGCGTAAACATAAAACCATGTCTGCATTTGTGATAGGAGAAATGACAAACAA
>NW_015557179.1:1037609-1049094 GCF_001515605.1 Sinocyclocheilus anshuiensis | reverse complement strand
TGAATATTTGGGTTGAAGTGTTCTGGAACAGTGTTGTAAATACAACTTAACCACTGATTTCTAGTCATGTCCTCTTTTGGAAGGCCAAACAAAGTAGTTTCGCTTTACAACGAAACACCACGTCACACACGGTGGCCTTGAAAGAGCGGAGGCCGGCGGCTAGAGTGAGCGGAGGCCGGCGGATTCAACGAAGGAGCGGCAACCACATGTGACGACCCAGGGCTGGACTCCTCTTCGTCCACGGTGAAAGCTGATCCGGTGATCCATAGCGCGAAGTTGATGTATTTCCTCAGCGACCAGCACGGATCAGCTCCAGGCATGACGAAGCGGATATCGTCCTCTTTTGGAAGGCCAAACAAAGTAGTTTCGCTTCCACAACGAAACACACAGCGCTTCACAACATGGTGGCAGCAACAATACTACAGCGAGAATAAATGTTACGCCTTCTTTCTTTGCGTGAACATTTGGGCGGCGTTATGCAAATCTTCCCACATCGTGACGTAGACATGTGGGTGCGTGTTAGAACGAGCCGTTTTAGGTAGGCGTGGCTGACTCTTAACTTTTATAAAGAATATCTCTTTGGATTTGAGACTTTAGTCTTTGCAACTTTACAGATCTTCTTTATGCACCAAGAGCTTGTAACACTTCAAAGAGAAAGGAAAAATTGAAAATCGCATCATATGACCCCTTTAAGGTAGCCCGTCGGGCAGAGTGGTGATACATTTTGGTACCCCGACTGGAAAACACAATAGTCGCGGGACGTCGGGCTAGCGATTTTGCGAGCCCTGATTTGGATACATTATCATATGCCAGTTTGGAAGATGTGATCCATACAACATCCAGACATCAGGAAAGATGCCAGTGTTTATTGGCATTACTATTCTGACAAGTAGTGATGCTCAAAAATGATGACTGCACAAGTCAAAATCTAGTGACGAGTGGAATTTGTGGGGTACACTGAAAAATAACAGTCTCATTGACTTTCACTTGTGCTGTGATAATTAAAATTCCAAGATAAAACACAATGTTAAAGTTGTTTTAATGCTTTTGAAACACTTAGACATGGTTTCCAGGCAGTGAAATTGCATCTGAATGTGTCAGGTTTTAGACATTTTTACATGTGAGTTCCAAATCAAATATAGCAGCACAAGAAGAAATTGAATGTTCATAAAGATTTTTAATGTTTTTTGAAGCAGTAAGATCTTTTCACTTTTCAGACAGTGAAAAAGCATTTCATTGTGTGTGAAGTTTCAGACAATTTGTCAAAAATAATTTACCCTGATGAGACAAAGTCAGTTATAAATGACGGAACCCTAAATAAAGGTCAAAGGTCATATGTAGAAAACAAATGTACAATGTAACAGTGTTCAGTGGGAAAAAAATAAAGATGGTGGACAAGAAGTGTCAACTATAAATACATTTCAAACGGCAAAGTATTAATTAAAAAACAATTGTATCCAATTAAAATTGACTTTTACCCAATATTCGTGTGTGTATATTTATGCATAGAGTGCTCTTTATTGTGCATTTAGCTTATCAATATACCCACACCTAACTCTTTCATTTGCGATTCAAGACTCCTGTGCAGAACACCATATCTTGTGGTGCAAAAATACAAAATGGTCACTCATGAGGTTACATGATTATTCGGATGCTGTCTTAGAAGACATCTGACTATGTAGGGTAGTAGGCAGAATCTATTAATATGCAATTCTCTCTAAACCAAGCGCTAACAGAAACAGATGTCCCACGTCACAGGTCTATGAAATCCCTTCCTTTCCTTCAGTGCCAGCGAGACCTCTTGCAGAAGGTCCAGTAAAGGGATTTCACCTGAACCCCTTCATCTTATTGACGCAAACTCTCCTCGGATAAGACGCATACTGCCGGTGTAGGGGCAGTCTAGGCTGCCTGTCTGAGAAAGTAGGCTCATGACGATATCCCACCTCCTCCCTCTCTTCCAATGTTGGGCATTTTGATGCCTCATGCTTTCAGTTCTGAAACAGACTCTGAAGACCATCAGACCCAGACACAAAAAGACAACTCTTTCCTCAAGACCAAAGCAGTCTCAGAGCCGAGGGGGAAAACGCCTTAAACATCACCAAATATCCAGATAATAGCAGACTCCTGCCTGAGATGTAAACAATGCCTGTTTACTTCATAGGTGATTGATGTGACTTTTGTTTTACATGACCAGTATGTTGTATAAAAGGCAGTAAACTAAAAGGGGGGGGGGGTATATTTGTATTGCTAATCCAATTCAGTAAAGTTTATGTATTAAAGTTAAATCATTCTAATTCAGCATTTTGAGCTAAACATGGCACAGTTCTAAATTCATGTTATTATGTACATATGGCTATTCAGTGCCATATGCTTGTATTTGTTGGACATTGAAAATTATAAAAATTATTGCTGTTATGTTGCAGTGGGTGTGCTACAAAGATTATGACTGATTTCAATTATGCCATAGATTTATCAAACTGTCAAAGACATAATATAGTGACAATAAATCTTATCTTATAATACAGCATTTTGCATGTCACAATGTATGAAATTCAAAAGCCTCATTTCCACAGAGCGGTACGGTTCAATACAGCACAGTACAGTATGGCACGCAATTATTTCCATTTCCATTGTCAGAAGTTGTGCATGGTACCAAAATATTTGGGATTGCACACAATTCATTTAATTTGTCAATTTAAATATGAAAGGCAATGGTGATAATTTTTTTCTGCAATGTTAAAATAAATACAAACAAATAAAAATACCTCACTAATTAGTTTCAGGGTTTAGTTAAGAAAAAAATATTTTCCAGAGTATGTGCAATAAAACTTAATTTCAAATTTATTCAGCATTCAGGTCTGATTAATTGCTGAGATTGTAATAATCTACGAACAAGAAAAAAATTCCAGCAGGTGTTAAGAATACGACAATGTGAGCTGCTAACCGATTACAAGATCACAAAACTGTTAAAAAAAAAAAAAAAGCCCCTACGATACACCCATTATTAAAAATATAAATAATTATAAAAAATACTATTTTCCATACAATGTTTTGTGCAGCATAAAGCTGCCATTTTTTAAGGAGGCACCTAGTTGTTACGTGCTTTAGCTGTGAAAAAGCTCTAAGCGACTCTGAAATGTGCGGGGGAAATGTGTTGCAGCTGTGTTCAAAATCTGCAGCAGCTGTTTAAACCCCTGTATGGTTTTGGTATGCTGGCCAAGAGAAAAAAAAAACTGGGATGGTACACGTTTGCAAAGCAAGCGATTTGGATAGTACCCTCTAGTTCATCACTCTCCAGGTGGCACACTGTTTAACAGAAATCATAACACTGAGGCTGACTTATTATTCTGGGCAGCATCTATCTGCGAACTGTTACAGCAAATATTTTCTAATAACAACGAGTGCTTGGAAGAGTAAATTCCTAATGACAGTTCATAGTGTGTTTTATGGTGGCTGGACAAATTCAGGTTTAACCCCCTGTATGGTTTTGGTATGCTGGCCAAGAGAAAAAAAAAAACTGACAGGGTACACGTTTGCAAAGCAAGCGATTTGGATAGTACCCTCTAGTTCATCACTCTCCAGGTGGCACACTGTTTAACAGAAATCATAACACTGAGGCTGACTTATTATTCTGGGCAGCATCTATCTGCGAACTGTTACAGCAAATATTTTCTAATAACAACGAGTGCTTGGAAGAGTAAATTCCTAATGACAGTTCATAGTGTGTTTTATGGTGGCTGGACAAATTCACACAGCGTTAACATTTATCACAGCACCCAGTTGAGGAACTGCCCCTAAACTTCAAAACATAAGAAAGCGCTACAATCTACTTTTCAAATCTCGGCAAGATAAAGCCAGCGTATCTGTCTTCGCTTTTCAGAACCAGCTCACTAGGAGACACTGTGGGAGACAAAGTGTCATGGAGCAAGCGCATTGAGAGGATAGTACCGAGGGGGAACCCTTTGTTCTGTTTCCAAACTGCTAACCTCTTTTTTTTCCCTTTGGGAAACGTCCAGGGAGAAGTTGAAGTATGGCAGGCTCTTTTTTGCTTCAAATCACTAATAAGTTCCATGCCTGTGAGTTGCTTACATCATTAATCAGCGAGATGGCTTTGCGTGATAAAGGACGTAAACTGGCAGCAAACCATGGACTAACACAGATTTAACATCATACCAGCAGCCCAGATGCCAGCCGTTGCTCGTATTCCAGCACTCCAGTCACAGGTCAGCCATGCATCAACACAGCGAAAATACCATTTTACTAAACATGTCAGCGATGAATTAAACATCCTTCTTCATTAGCATGATGTTAAAGCCGTTTGTGGATTAAGATTTACGATAATCAATCAACATGAATGAGAGCTTAAATGTGATGCTATATTGACGGAACACTTTCTAAAGCGAAGAGAGAATGATGTCTAACTCGTTTGTTTCTAAACATGTCAAAACAGAGGGAGTCAGGCATGTCTGCCATGCGGGGCCCCATCAGGTCAGGCTATAAAAATCCATCACTGGGTTTGTGCTCTGCTAAAGCACTAAGGAAACATATTGTAGATTTTAAGAGCCTTTTTATTCAGCCAGACTGTGTACTAAAACTAATTGGATTTCTGTCAATGGAAAAATATATCCCTGGGAAGACTTTGAACTACATAACGCTGACGGTACAACGGCCCATGAGGGACCGACCCTTCCTCAATGCCAAACGTGAGGGAGGAAAATTAAACCAACGGTCAACATAAAATATATTAAAATAGCATGGTATCGAGTTTTTGAAAAATGATGTCAGGCTCACTCATTAGGTTCACCAACACAGTGAATTAAGCTACATTTAGTGGGTGATAACTGAAATCATAGCTGTAGTCATTACCGCTGACATGTCTCTAAATAATACCCAATAAATTTCCCCTCAGTTTTTTGGGGGGCTCTGTGACAGCTGGCAGGGCCTGAGAAAAATAAAGTACAGAAACTATTATTCTCCCCTCCTGTGTGACCGGCCTTCCTATTCTCTCTTCCTTAAAGCCAATAAAACGTCAGCTTTTATTCTAACCCTCCAAAGTGCTGGCTGGATGTCAGCTATCCTCTCTAAAGCCCTGCCACAGAAAACTGAGGGCCTGTAAATCACTATGTCACAGCCACACCATCCGTCTTCGGGTATACAATAAAACAGGGATGCAGTTATAGAGAGAATGCCCAATATATATTTAATTTGAACAAAAAGAGAACATAAAGGCATTCCCTTCCATTCAAGACCAACAGTTTGAGATGTGCCTGGATGGACTGTACAGTGCGTTCAAACAGATATTTGGCTGATGGAAATGCTGATAATGACTTGAAGATAATTCTTTTGCCATCAGGGCTCTTTTGTTGCACTGTAACAGTGGAACGGTAATTTATGCTGCAGACTGCAGAACATTTATTGCATTTCCGATAGGTGAAGATGATATTGGACAGACACGTAAAATCATTTTGCACTTAACTATTTTTTTTCTTTTGGAATAAACATCTACCTCAATGAATCCATTCTTTTATTTAAGATGTCAGAGCAGCAGTCATTAGAGCATTATTTCAAAACCAAAGTACACAAGTCAGCAGTCAGAACTGACATTTACAATCTAGGTGGTTTGTGAGATAAACACAGGGTGATGATTAGTGATCATTTGACAAAGCGGAGACCTTTCCACCACTCAACACGAAATGTTCCTGTAAAGTTGAATTAGAAATGAGATTTAGAGACATTTCGTTATAGCAACATGTAACAGAAAGCGTCTTGAAAGCTTTTCTTATTTAGTGGGTCCTTTAGTTTACGGTTCAAGTCCAAACACAGAGTCAGTCTGTGCGTTCATACCTGTGCTTTAACGTTTGCCATCCAGACGGGACAGAAGGACATACCTCTAAATGAACACCATATTGCTGCGGTTTGGCAGTAACATGTGGAAGAAAATTTTTTTTTTTTTTTTATCAGATACAAGATTGTCATCTTACCAAAATACAGACAGCATGATTTGCCCGCAAGAACATTTCAAAACTAATTTGGTAGGACTTAATGAAGTTCCTCTCTCATTGGCTGGACAGAAGACGGTGCCTGTTTTGGCAGCCGCAGAGAGACTGCACATCAACCATTCATTAGAGCATTATTTCAAATCCAAAGTACACAAGTCAGCAGTCAGAACTGACATTTACAATCTAGGTGGTTTGTGAGATAAACACAGGGTGATGATTAGTGATCATTTGACAAAGCGGAGACCTTTCCACCACTCAACACGAAATGTTCCTGTAAAGTTGAATTAGAAATGAGATTTAGAGACATTTCGTTATAGCAACATGTAACAGAAAGCGTCTTGAAAGCTTTTCTTATTTAGTGGGTCCTTTAGTTTACGGTTCAAGTCCAAACACAGAGTCAGTCTGTGCGTTCATACCTGTGCTTTAACGTTTGCCATCCAGACGGGACAGAAGGACATACCTCTAAATGAACACCATATTGCTGCGGTTTGGCAGTAACATGTGGAAGAAAATTTTTTTTTTTTTTTTTATCAGATACAAGATTGTCATCTTACCAAAATACAGACAGCATGATTTGCCCGCAAGAACATTTCAAAACTAATTTGGTAGGACTTAATGAAGTTCCTCTCTCGTTGGCTGTATAGAAGACGGTGCCTGTTTTGGCAGCCGCAGAGAGACTGCACATCAACTGGATTTTATTCTTCCCGGGGCAATCAAGTACAGCTCTGTTTATGCAATGAGCAGGACTGCGATGCAAAAGAGAAAAGGACGTGTGGCTCCTCAAGTTAAGGCCATCTACATAAGAAACGGCTGGAAATATCAAGACAAGATGAAGGCATCCCTTCCTGTTGCTGTTAAAACAAAAACAGCGAAGATAAATGATAACTAGAACTAAATATCACAATGAGAATGGAGGTATGGCAGTGAGTAAGTTACAATCAAGCTACAGTGGGTTTTGTGTGTAGTCGAGCTATCCAAGCCTATCTGTCCAAGTACACATAACATAGGCAACAAATAATAGATGCACTTTTTCTTTCAGAACATGGGTAAATATTTGAATACATGATAGCTGAAGCCGACCCACAATCATCTAAATCCACAATTATCTAGGTCTGTTATCTTATCTCGCCAAAAAAGGGTCTAATGTGATTTCAGTTAGACCAAAACATTTATATGACATATTAAAAACACAAATTACTGCTTTAGTCCGACTAAACAAAGTCTGTGTAAAGCAATTTTAAATATGCTTTAGTATATAAATATGTGGAGACCAAGCTGTTTTGTAAATTATCACAACCAGGTAATATGAATTTACGTGACGAAGGCATAGCTAGCTATCAAACTGAAGGCTGTAGTAACTAACGGGAATGACAGTAACTCACGATTGAGCGGGTGAACCACTAATGCTAATGCGCTCTAGTTATTTAGTGTGTTCGACTTGAAGCAGCGCTTCGCAGACTTATCGGTGTATGACATCAAAGTACCGCGAGAGCGAAAGCAGATTCGAAAGCATAAGGAGTGTCTGCTCTCATAGCTCTCACGATACTTTGATGTCATTCAATGATCGGTCTGTGCAGCGCTGCTTCAAGTCCAACACACCTCTTATTATAGTGTTAGGGGAGGGGCTGTGCTCAGGGGCTGTGCTCAGTGGCTCCAGTGCGTCATCAAGACATGATTTCAGACCCGTCCAAAAAATCCTGAACACAAAAAAAAAGTTGAAAAACTATTTAATGGTCTAACTCCACGATTCAGTACTACATCGCTCACAGTCTTTGTAACGTGTTTTCAGCAAGATTCGAAAGCATAAGGAGTGTCTGCTCTCATAGCTCTCACGATACTTTGATGTCATTCAATGATCGGTCTGTGCAGCGCTGCTTCAAGTCCAACACACCTCTTATTATAGTGTTAGGGGAGGGGCTGTGCTCAGTGGCTCCAGTGCGTCATCAAGACATGATTTCAGACCCGTCCAAAAAATCCTGAACACAAAAAAGTTGAAAAACTATTTAATGGTCTAACTCCACAATTCAGTACTACATCGCTCACAGTCTTTGTAACGTGTTTTCAGCAATACATTTCTAACATTTATAATGTGTTTAGAAATAATTCTCTGAATTGCCTTTTCACGGATTTTAGACTTTTAAAGTGCATTTAAACATACTTGATGACTAACAGATAGCAATGCATAAATTATAATGATGTGGATTACAGATCAGGCCCAAAAAACTAATATAGTGATTTAGGTCAAGATTTCACTCACAAGAAATTCTCTCTTTTGTTTAAAGTCATGTTTACTTTGACCTTAAAATAATTTCCTTTAGCATAGCTGGGTCTTATCTTCACTGTGGAACAAAGACACACAACCACCACACACTAAACTTATTTAAATTATCCATTAGCAAAGCAGCAAGTAACAAACATGTCAACTATAATGCATCCAAAATGGTTTCTCTGTATTCTCACAATTTTGCCTGTCAGCTCATCCTCTCTTGAAACAATCACAGAGGTACATAATCAGCGGTAAATCTCCATCACGTGCGTGCTTTCACATTGAGCAGCATTAACTACACAAAGCCGTTGTTCACTGATGAGCTGCGCAAAAAAATCGCACGAATATGAACGTGGTTTTGCGCAGCTCGTCAGTGAACAACGGCTCTGTGTAGTTAATGCTGCTCAATGTGAAAGCACGCAGGTGATGGAGATTTACCGCTGATTACAGAACCGGCTTTCTGACAAGATGCGCGTTAAATATCGCATGCGATTAATCATTCAGCCCTAATATGAATATAAAACGACATTACTGACAGTCCATACAAGGTTATATTTCATTTCTCGGTGTACCCAGCCAACGTACTTTGTCTTCTTTGTTCCGTTTTCATCAGACTACTTGCGTCTCATTGTGACAGGCCGTCTACATTTAAAGCAGCTCCATTTGAAAATGCAAGTTAGCATATTTGATTTGCCATCAAGACATATACGCATGTGAGCACGGGTTTTTGTGTGAGTTAATGAAGTAATGCATAACTAGTGATCTCAAATTTCAAGAGAGCTTCAGTCCAACTGTGTAGTTACAGACCACGATTGTGCCCTCGTCATGCCACTTCTCCCCTGCCCCTCCGGAGGTCTGTGCACACCACTGATTTTACATTCTGTTGGATGTTTGGCTGTTACATTCAAGCTTTATACAACTTGTAACAGTTACCCTTTGAAATATATTCTCCTTGATTTGGCTGTTGGCTCGTATGCAAGGTGGCCTAATAAACTGAATCTGATAGCAGACAGACTGTCGGACCTCCTAGACAGAATGTGACACCACAGGGAGGAATTCACAGCCGCTTCGTTCCTCTGCATGACTGAGGGCCATCATGTTTACCCCTCATCTGGACAGGACCAGACAAGACAATAACATTCCCTTTGCTTTCACCATCCACTCCCCACAAAGCCAGGCATGTCTAGGACACTGGTGGGGACATTTTGACAGCAATCCCAGACCTGGGATTACTCCTCCTGTCTATGATCTAATACCTTTTCATGGCTAGTCTTGAGAAAGGTACCGTTTCACCTTCATACCAATTCAATGTTAAAACCACACAAAAGCCACCTTGTGAAAGGTCTGATAAACTGAATGTGATTTCACATGTGTTCGCAGAGATTCTCTCGGACATCTCTCACATCAGGTAACATAGCCTGCGAGTGCACACAGTGGTTTTGGGCTGTGGTACATCACTATGTCTGATAACTGAACATCTAACTTCCATTTTGAGAATTCTAAAAAATAAAAGCTCAAAAACATCATGACTGAACTTTTGATTTTATTAATTGATCTTCACAGGCAGCACGTAAGATATCATGATTTAATCCATAAACAACAACATTTTTATTTGATACATTTTCATTAAATTAGGCAGTCTAAGATTTGGTAAATGCATATTTATTTATTTTTGAATTACATATTTTTTAACTAGTAGATTAGTTCACACAAACGTAAATTGTCATTATTTACTCATTCTCAGGTCATTCCAAAACAATACACATTTCTTTCTCTGGGGAAAACAATAGAATTGTCTTTTCCTTACAGTGTTGTTTGAACCCCAGTGACTTTCAATATATGGCCAAAAGCAGTATATTTTCATTCAAAAAATATATTCCAAAATATTACTATATAAAACAAATATTAACATTCTAAAATATATTCTTTTGTGTTCCACAGAATAAAGAAAGTCAAACGTTTGCAACAACAATTCTGTAAATTATGTACATTATGACAATTTTCATTTTTGTGTGAACTATCCCTTTAAATAGGTAGTATATAAGGCTTGTTTCGGGTTCACCTCACCCAGTCATACACATTTCTAAGGTGGGATGTTCAAATAGGACAAATCTTTAGCAGTCGTGGACTAATGGTTAGAGAGTCGGACTTGTTAACCCAAAGGTTTGCACCGTTGGTACTAGTGCTGTGTTCAAAATATCGATACGACGATTTTAAAGTCATGTTTACTTTGACCTTAAAATAATTTCCTTTAGCATAGCTGGGTCTTATCTTCACTGTGGAACAAAGACACACAACCACCACACACTAAACTTATTTAAATTATCCATTAGCAAAGCAGCAAGTAACAAACATGTCAACTATAATGCATCCAAAATCGTTTCTCTGTACTCTCACAATTTTGCCTGTCAGCTCATCCTCTCTTGAAACAATCACAGAGGTACAAATTTGCTCAGAGAAATTAAATGAGATTTTATCGCTTCATAGTTGATTTATAAGAGCGGCACCCTGAATGAAAATGCATAAATTCCATTTCTGCCACTTGCGCCCGTCTAACAAACTAATGCAAGCCAAACAGTCCGGGCTGTTCCCAAATATTAGCGCTAAATAAGCCTGATAGATCAGATATGGAAAATTCTCATTTCCACAAAAGCATCAATTTCCATACCCTCTGCGGGCTAAGTGATTTGACGACTTCATTTCGACAGTTTCTCCCTCGTATTCTTAACTGACATTTTATCTACATACTGGCACAGCCGCAGATTGAACACACCCGGAAGACAATGACAGGCCCTTCTACCATTGTCACTTCTCATTTCGGCGAAGAGCGATGCGTTTTACTGGTTTATGCCAATAATAACCCCATCAAAAAGGAGACTCCACCTTGCTCTGATGTTGAGGGAGCACTTCATGTTGCAGGCTCTCATTTGTCAATTAACAGGAGCCTTCTGGTGTTTGCACGCGGGGGCTTAAAAGACAAAGTCTCGCCCGTGACGAATGAAGAGAGACAGATGAGTGAAGCATGAGCTGGCGTGTAATACTATAATGTGCTTTAGATATGAATTAGGGCTGCACGATTAATCGCATGCGATATTTAACGGCATCTAGTCAGTAAACCCGGTTCTGTATTCAGTAGTAAATCTCCATCACTTGCTTTCAGATGGATCAGCATTTACTACACAGAGCCGTAGTTCACTTACGAGCTATGCACAATCACGTT
>NW_015557179.1:1002100-1037475 GCF_001515605.1 Sinocyclocheilus anshuiensis | reverse complement strand
GCTGTATCGTGATACGTATCGTATCGTGACTTTGCTGGTGATACACAGCCCTAGTTGGTACTGGCAGGGATTGTAGGCGAGGGGAGTGAATGACCAGCGCTCTCTTCCACCCTCAATACCACTACTGAGGTGAGACCCTTAAGCAAGCCTTGAGCAAGCCTTTTAACCTTACCAAATCAAATGAAACTATTTACACTGCAAAATTACAACTGCAGTAAATAATGTTATGAGATTAATGTTTTAAATAACATTTTGAATATACAAATAAGAAATGTTAGGGGAAAATGCATACTTTTAAACATGAGACTAATCTGCTAGTATTCAACCGTTTCCTTCATAAATCATAATTCATTCCTTCATAATCATTGAGTAACAAGCACGCCGAGTATTGCTTGGAGAATGTGCAATACTTCTGTTCAGATCTTTGTCAGTCAATATTGTGTATAAAATATTGGTGTCTAAATTTAATATACTATACTTGTTTGTTGAACTAAAATCCATGTAACATTTGCAATCGTGAAAATATTCAGCAAAATAGCTCCCTTGTCATGGTATGTTACATAACTACATCATGTTAATTTTTACCCCAGTATGTTTGTTCTGTGAGTTTCTTTATGTGTGCCGTTATGCTCATTTGATTTGATTCCTCCATGAAAGTCTTTTACAGACACAGCACAAGCCTCAACAGCGCGACACTGATACCAGAAATATACTATCCATTATCAATCGCTGTTTAAGCTGAATGTAATAAAATCAGAAGAATCATTTTCGCATTTTGATACGTAACTAGTTATTTTTTGGTCACTTAAGTTTTAATTAGGCTATTTGCCCCGTCAGGCAAGTAAAATTCTCGAGACATTCTCGAGGCTGGTCAGCTAGCTAGTTCAACCTGTATTCTGCTACCGCAATTCTTCCTGATGACGCAGTGACTACAGCAGGGGAAAAAACTTCAGTATGTCCAATGATTGTAAACGGTCACTGAGTCCTTCAGACTGGATACATTTTTGCAGTAATGTGACCAAAATTATTTAAGACCCACTGAATCTGAATTTAAGACATTAAGACTTTTAAGGCCACCCTGTTCAAAAATAAAACTGGACAGAAAGGAACAGGATGCAGATGTCTCAACACGCACTTTTGAAAGTTTTTAACAACACAATGGCCAAAGATTTCAGTCTAAACATGCATGTCTGTAGCAACGATGTTTTAAAGGGGATGAATTAAAGGGATACAACATTCAAAAATGAAAATTGTCATTTATGTTCATGTGGATCTTAAAATGCAAGACTTTCTTCTGTTGAACATAATAGATGATATTTTGAAGAACACTGGAAACCAACACTGGAGTCCATTGATTACTATTGTATGAAAAAAAAGAGACATTTCTGAAAAAATATATTTTTTTAATTCTGCAGAAAAAAATAAATAAATGAGCAAATGATGACATAGGCCTAACTTCCATTTTTGAGTGAAGTCTTTAAAAGATGCAAGCAGAGAGGGATTTACGTTGCAAACTGTTGATTAAAAAGCTAATGAAATAAAATCTAAGAATCTAAAACTAGTCAATGTAGATGACTAGACAACTACCGTGACACATCCCGCATAAATGCTCATTTCTGGATGACTCAAATTGTCTTGTGGCAACCCTGAGGACAACAAAAGAACCTTTCTATCACTTTGTCATGTTCACATATTTAAGTCCTCATGCTAGAGGGCAGGATGTCTGTCTATTAACTTCTTACTGTGAGGTCTTTGTGTGAACATGACAGAAGAAGCAGTGAAATCCTTACTGTAGCCCACATCCTCACTTTATTCTGATCACATGCCTCTTTATAAATTAAATTTCACACTTAATGTAACCCTAGCCCCAACAAAGCACATGACCTAAACAGCTTCAGTAACAGAACCTTCTGTTCTGCTCAAAGGCTCTGTGAAGTGGTAAAAAAGACAATTATTTCAGAGCCAGCTTTGGCATTCTTGCATTTGATACGTACATATACAGATGTCAGAAAGGGAGGCTTTCTACTGACAAGCCCTGTTGCCAAAAATCATCTTTATTGGCAGTGTGATTCTAAATGAGCAAGACGAGTTATTCTAAAACATAAGTGGTGAAACCTCACTCTTCTGCGTGTACGTCACTACATCGGTAATGTAAATCTTGCAGTGTTTTAATGGAAAGACAATGAACATGACATTGTTATAGAAGCATTCCCATTAATTGCCTATCGATGTGCCCAACTATTCTGGTAATTATGTTACACATAAAAAGTTATAAATGATATGATGATAGCATAATGGCTCAGCAAAGGCAATACACCACAGTGTAAGCGTTTCTATGTGTAGCAATGCTGCGTACTTTACTACTATGTGTATGGTGAAACTATTAGGAAACATTACGGCCGAAACTGATGCAATAAAGAGCATTTCATAAAAGAACAAGCATCACTCCAAACCACTAACTTCGTGAATACATGGTGTAGATACTGATTTCTTCAGTCATGATCGTATAGCACTCTGTATAATTCATGCACATGACAGCTGACCAAATGATGCATGTGACCCAAAAAAAAAAAAAAAAGACGTTTTATGCCTAAATATTGATAATTCTGGGTTCTACAGTCTTCACCAAATGCTGGGTCACCAGTCACAAATGCTCATTAGGAATATTAATGCACCGATAAGCGTACATTTATGTGCGACACATTGAAGCAGCACAGAATTTGGCAATTATTAATGTGACAGACTCCAGTGCAAAGCGAATCAATTAAATGGAAGAATCCACATTTTCAGCACAGATAACTGCCTCAAGACGACAATTTTCACATGACAAAAAGAGGCCCATTCAGAGTCCTTCAAGGCCTGATAGGTCAAGAAAAGAAGTCTGAAACAAAGGCACCTTATAACCATCATTTCCTCTCTTTTAGTTGTCAAATCAGCTTTGCTAGTCCTGCTAGTGAAATGGCATCCCGCTCCCCAGCTGCCACAAGGTGCTTCTTCATGTCCTGTCAAAGGAATCTTTTATTCTATTTGCTCAGCATTAACATGTCACATTTATTGATCAGGCTTTTTATCTGGCCACAGCATGGCACGCCGCTACTGTACCCGCTGTTCTCTGATGTCTCAATGACATGGCTGATGAAGTAATGCACATAATGCATGTATTGAATTGCACTTAATGCAGAGGTGTGACTGTAAGCATGACAGGTAGATTGAATCAGAGATGTTGTATGCGGTTGGGATCCTGTCATTTATGACAGTGTTCTAGAATGTTTCACATGATAGAAACATCCTGCAAGGACTTCCTCAACCAATTTGGGCCTAATATTACATATTTAATATACAAATATGATATGAATTCATTAATGTCCATTGCCAACATCTGCGGTCAAACAACATTTTAAAGGGCCTAACAGAAGTGCACTAAAACTACCTATATTGGCAATTTTCCATCTTTCCAGGTGCTATTCCAGAAGGCAAGATTAACTTACCATGACATATAGCCTGAACTCTCGGTTGATTAACCCAAACCTTGCTTACTCGAGGTATGCTGGTTCCAAAAACGTGTCTGGGAGTAAGTTCAGTGGACTATTGACTGAACAGAGTATGTTCACGGTTAACACACAAGACGTACTCAACAGAGCGACCAATCAACGAGTCACCATGGAAACGGACGTTAAGAAAATGCACGCCATACTGCTTCTTTTGTTCTTCTTTTGTTCAATGTCCATTTGCATACTTAGTGCATATCACCACCTAATTGGTGGTTGTGCTATAATTTTTCTTTCATTTTCTTTCTTTCATTTTTTTATGCTAATTATATAAAAAAAGACACATCACATGTTTATTTTTATTATAAAAATACATTATAGAAAATGCAGATCCATGATGTGTGAGATGATAAAATAAACATTACCTTGTTATAATAGTGTTTTATAATTAATTTATATCAATAACTATTATATGTGACATTAAAATAAATATAAATACCATATTAAAATAACATAATATTACCTAATATATTACTTATATTAGTGCTTTATAATTAACATATTCAATATTCAAAATACACACATACTGTATATACATACACATATATACACTAACGCTCAAAAGTTTGGGATCAGTAAGACTTGTAATGTTTTTTAAAGTAGTCTCTTATGCTCATCAAGGCTGCATTTATTTGATCAAAAATACAGAAAAAAACAGTAATCTTGCAAAATGTTATTACAATATAAAGTAATGGTTTCTATTTTAATATACTTTAAAATATAATTTATTTCTGTGATGCAAAGCTTGAGAACCTGTGATACTTTTTTTTTCAGGATTCTTTGATGAATAAAAAGTTAAAAAAAAAGTTACAAAGAACAGCATTAGAACAGCATTTTCTTATTTTTATGTTCTTATCTTTCTTTTTTTTTTAAGAAATTAAAACTTTTATTCAGCAAGGATGTGTTAAATTGATAAGTAGTGATAGTAAAGATTTATATTGTTAGAAAATATATATATATTTTGAATAAATGCTGTTCTTTTTAACTTTTTATTCATCAAATAATCGTGAAAAAGTATCGCAGTTTCCAAAAAAAATATTTGGCTGCACAACTGTTGCCAACATTGATAATTCTAATAATAAATCAGCATATTAGAATGATTTCTGAAGGATCATGTGACACTTTACACTGAAGTAATGGCTGATGGAAATTCAGCTTTGCATCACAGAAATAAATTATATTTTAAAGTATATTAAAATATAAACCATTATTTTAAATTGTAATAACATTTTGCAAGATTACCGGTTTTTTTTTTGTATTTTTGATCAAATAAATGCAGTCTTGATGAGCATAAGAGACGTCTTTAAAAAACATTACAAGTCTTACTGATCCAAAACTTTTGAGCGGTAGTGTACATATACATGTAAAACTACAACTATATTGTAATAATATACATTATTGTGCGCAATCTGCCATGCCCACTGGAGTCTTGTCAATAGGTCGAGCATGCACTGATAGCTCTGAAGTAAACTAACCCTGAAATAGACCCTGCTCCGGAGCAGGTTATGTTCAGAAAATAAATTGCTATGGCTACTTGCATACCCTGAAAGTTACCTCCGTTTTTGGAACCAAAAGCTGAGTTTATCCGCCTACTTACCCTTAAACATACCCGGTTATGTCACATAACCTGCTTTCTGGAATACCCCCAGACAGGATAATGTGGGACATAATCCCATTGCAAAACCTATTGGGACAAATTATGTCTTTCCCTCCTCAGGTCCATACAGGAATCCAGTATGTGCAAAATAGGTGCCATGCTTGTCAGCACTGTCTCCCATCATCACGGACCTCCTATTATCATTGTCTGTTAAGAGTTACACTGCGACACAAACAATAACTTACCTCAGTTGGTTGAAACTGAGATCTAATCTTCTTGCCACTTCTCCATATTTTGCCCCAAGAAAATCTGGAATGTCTTCCCAATCATGCCCAATGCAGGACACCTGCATAAACGCAACAGAGAGAGGGAGCGATATCAGTTTTATTACATAGCTGGAACTCTGAAGTATTTTTCTTTCAAGAAATAGACCTTCTTAACCATTACACTGAACTGATGGAGATTAAAGATATGTTTGAAGCTGTTCAGCTGTCCATAAACATGTGACGGCTAATAATTCAAATACAACTATTGTGTGAATGACACCACTGTTATTATGTTAGTCAACACCTGTTTAAAATAAATATTTGTCATAATATTTTTGAATAGAGTTGTCTCGCGACACAGAAAATATATTTATATAAATATATCCTCCGTTTTTATCTACATGACACAGCATGACTTGACAAAAAAAAACAGAAACAAACGCACACTTTGGGGCATTTGGTGTGTACTGGTTGAATAGTATACAGGTCACAGGACAACGTGTTTGAGATATTTCACTTACCTGACTTCCATTCACCACAACCATTGACTCGTTGTATGCCATTGCAGTCAAATGACAGTTCAGAAGGAAAGAAGCATCAAACGAAGACCACCACAGTTGTTTTTCTGCTCATACGACTGAAACGTTTTCTTTATGTTTTTAAAATAAACTTTTAAACTACGCTCCGAATGAAGCTTTACTTCTTCCGCGTGCTTGTGTCAGCTGATCTGGGACGAAGCACGCGCCAGCGTTCAATTGCTCAAATCTGTTTCAGCTGCTTATGTTGCCATGAAAATAATGGTGAGTGAGTAGCATTCCTGCTAGCAATCCAGACAGCTTTCGTTTGAAAAAGTAACAGTTCTAGTCACTGGATGTTGGGGTAAGTTTGCAAAGTATGTGTTACAAGTGTTACACAACGCATAATAACTCAGAAGTCATATTTCACTGTATTATAATTTCGCTAATCATATTTAACTGTCCTATTCGTGTGTTCACATAATCGCTTAAGTTAAAATAACACATTAAAGCTTTATTGTTGTTATATGACAGGACACGCGGAAAGAGAGACGCACGAACGCTTCGGTTGGGCGCGCCATGACGTCACATCGGATCCTCCCACAGGCTTTTGGAGACGAGCAGGATCTTATGATGGCGGCAGCGCACGGACACTAGAATAATGCATTTACTTAGTTAGGCTGCTAAAATGTGCTTCATAGGACATCATTGGAAATCTGTTTAAATTATCATCTTTATAGGAAATGAAAGGATTGTGCCTGTAAATGTTCATACCTGTCGTAACACAGCGGAGCGCGTGTGTGCAATTTCAGGTAAAGTGGTTCATTGTGGTCTCTTTTTACCAAACTTAATGATAGGAAATGCTTTGTAATGCATGTTTAACGCTTGTGAAGGAAGAACCCTTTTTTTATTATTATGATTATTTTTATAGATGTTTCGAAAGAAAGGAAGCGGACTAAGACGCTCTATAGCCTAACGTTACGCAAAATAAGCCGTTTTCATTTTTAAAGAATTTGAGTTGGTTGGATTTCAGCAGTGTAGCCTACATATGTGAGAGTTTTCTAAACACTAAAAATATAATAAATATTGTATTTTTTTTGTATTGGAACTGATTTGTGTTACTAAGCTGCTTTACCTATCGCTTAATGTCTACAACCCTTTCAGATTTATTTGTAACTTGGGGGGGTCAATGTGAAATGTGTTATGGTTTATTTTGATAAATCATAATGACCTCAACTTTGACTATAGTCAGAAAATGTTTTGCACAAGTGTTTTCGGCTGCTTTAGGCAGCTCTGTAAATGACTATATTTAGGCATGCATAAACATGACGATATGAAATATACTAAAATACATTTGCATTTAAATAATATGAATTATTATTACAAAAAAAAATATGTTCCCATTTAAGGGTAATACCGAGTGCTTGGTATCTGGTTCAGAAGCTCATTCGTCATGCAGACAATAAAGAGAAAATTGTTGCCCGATGCTGGAAATTTATGGTTACCCTTCTCTGCCCTAATAACTCACGCAGTGTCACGCGCTGACAGCTTGTGCAGAAAACAGTCACACATCTTTACATACTGGAGAAAGACTCTGTGTTAAGCTTGTTTAAAATGGCCGATATCAACACTAGTGTCTGTTTGAATCTGTGTACAGCAGTCTTCCCAGTATTTGCACTTTCAAAAACGTATACAAATATGTAATGTTAATGTACAAATCAAGACTGAAAAAGGCTGCTCAATTTTATATATATATATATATATATATATATATATATATATATATATTTCTATTTGTTTCGACTCGACATTCAAGGGTTTTCAAAATTGTCTTCTAACAAGGCCTGTGTGTTATATGGCTAAATAATTCTAACTTTCTAAATATTAGAACACGTAAACTACGCTAAAAAAAAAGCCAAATGCTGAAATGCAATCAGTAAATATTGATTTCTGGAGAGTGAGAGAGCGTGTGTGTGAGAGAGTGAGATAGGATTAATAATTAGCTCACACGTTTATAGGCTTTTACAACAAAATTATTTATGTATAATTTTAAAAGTTAGATGCACTTAGAATATGTGAGCAATGTTATTTTTATGAAGAAGAGGGGTGAGATGTTTGTATAGAGATTAAAACCGCGTTTTAGGATTAGGGTAAACCAGCAAAGTTTATTGTTTGTCATAGATCAGGGTTATCTGTTTCAATGTGTCTGACATACTCCAACAAAATGTACATTTATTTCTTTCACGCTGATGACTGTCCACTCCAGGTTTTCTTGCTCTCCTAGATGACCTGTCAAGCGGATTACCGCAGAAAGAGATTAATGGTGGAGGCGGGTTGCAATAATCTAAGACGCTCTATAGCCTAACGTTACGCAAAATAAGCCGTTTTCATTTTTAAAGAATTTGAGTTGGTTGGATTTCAGCAGTGTAGCCTACATATGTGAGAGTTTTCTAAACACTAAAAATATAATAAATATTGTATTTTTTTTGTATTGGAACTGATTTGTGTTACTAAGCTGCTTTACCTATCGCTTAATGTCTACAACCCTTTCAGATTTATTTGTAACTTGGGGGGGTCAATGTGAAATGTGTTATGGTTTATTTTGATAAATCATAATGACCTCAACTTTGACTATAGTCAGAAAATGTTTTGCACAAGTGTTTTCGGCTGCTTTAGGCAGCTCTGTAAATGACTATATTTAGGCATGCATAAACATGACGATATGAAATATACTAAAATACATTTGCATTTAAATAATATGAATTATTATTACAAAAAAAAATATGTTCCCATTTAAGGGTAATACCGAGTGCTTGGTATCTGGTTCAGAAGCTCATTCGTCATGCAGACAATAAAGAGAAAATTGTTGCCCGATGCTGGAAATTTATGGTTACCCTTCTCTGCCCTAATAACTCACGCAGTGTCACGCGCTGACAGCTTGTGCAGAAAACAGTCACACATCTTTACATACTGGAGAAAGACTCTGTGTTAAGCTTGTTTAAAATGGCCGATATCAACACTAGTGTCTGTTTGAATCTGTGTACAGCAGTCTTCCCAGTATTTGCACTTTCAAAAACGTATACAAATATGTAATGTTAATGTACAAATCAAGACTGAAAAAGGCTTGAGCGCCTCCATCCAGTGAGAGATGAAAGGCAAAGCGCATTGCAAAGCTGCTCGATTGCCCCGGAGCCTCAATACTGATTAGCCGTCTCAGCGGTGAATAGTTCAAGGCATTTTAAACTTCTTTTCTCAAAGGTCTGACAGACCATTTCTCTTTCTTTTATGTCTTTTGGTATTGTCAAATAAAATTAATAATTTTATTGTGTGTAAATAAAATGTAGTTGACATGAATGAAAAAAACTGTCTGGACTTTTATTATTATTATAATTATTATTAGGCCTATTATATTCTCGTTTCTTTTAACATTCCAAGTAAGTTGAAGTTTTGTTGGTTTTTGCCTGAGGCAATCTGATACCAGTTCACATTTGTGCAAAACATGTATCCGGAAAAACCTGAAATTGCATGTGAGACAAGGAAAGTATCATTTGAAGTAGCTATCATGTAGCCTACACCTGTCTGAAACTTAGTCTCAGTGTGTTTAAAACAGGTCTTACTGCTCGTGCAGTCAGAAAATCTGTTTCTTTTTAATTCAGTATGCACTCGCAGAAGAACATAAGTTAATATAAAATTAAAAACGAATTAAACAAATTATACTGAACGTAAAATATGACAACAGGTATAGTTACAGCATGCAATTGCTTGGTTAATTTTTTTTGGGGGGGGGGGGCTTACAAGTTTTATAGCCGATACAGTAAGCAAAAAATAAATAAATACAATAAAACATTACTTGCCCCGTGTTATTTTAGAACTTTTTAGAAGTAAAATAATTATATGTCATATTCATTTTTTTTATATTTAATTAGGCCAAAAACGTCGTTAAAAGTACTTTAGAAAAAAAAAGGAAAAACAACAACTGGGTTGTTTTACTTGGCAGCTGTATTCTATAGAATAAATGACCAGTGGTTGATTTTCTGTTTCTGCCTCGATTGAAAATAGGCTAAACACGGGGAATAGGTTCTTGTCTTACCGCAGGTTTTAAAGAAAACCCTTTCCAAACTGAATAAAGCAGAGGGACATGCCCCTCAAATTAAGTGACTCTTCTCCAGGATGCTTCTTTTGCCCTTTTCTCCGTCACTCGCGGCAAATAATCAGCTTCAAAAGCTGACGTGAAGTAAGAAAAGGATTGACAGCAACTGACAAATAACTAACTGATTGATTGCGGTCGAGCAGAATTGACAGTTGACGGAGGGGTGGGATAGAAATAGAAGGGCGGTGTATATTATATTGAAAACATGTGACATTCACATCCCTCTATCACTGCATTGGTCTGCTCTTGTCAACGCTTGTCTGATTGGGGAATTCAAACACTACAAGTTGATCTTATGTTTCTGGTTTAATGTTACCAGCCCACTTGCATAACAGTACAAAAAGACTAAACGCACATAGCATCTTGGAAGAAGACTACATTTCATTTAATACAAAAAAGAAAAAAAGTATTAAACCAAAAAGCTAGATGGTTCATAAAATGTAGTCCATCATACAAAGGGGTGTATAATAAATTTAAAAAAAAGAATCCCAAAAACTTTAATGTTTTATTTCTGTTTTTGTTGTTGGTGGTGTTAATTATCATCAATAAAAAGCGACTCTTATAAAAAGCCTACAAATCAGTCGAAGAATAAAGCTATGAGAGGGAATTATTTTTTTCACACTTAGTTTATATTTTAAAAAAGATGGCAACTCCAAGGCAATCTGCTCGTGAAAATGAATAACGAGCATTTTAAATAAAAAAAAATTGACACAGGCAGCGGGCGTGTACGACAACCTACATATTGAGCAAAATCTCCTCCCTCAAGTTGTCAAAATAGAGGCGCTTACAGAAGGAGGAACGTCACATCCCCTTGACCCTCCAATCACCTCGGGGTCCCATTTGATTGGAAGGCGGCAAGGGCTTTAATCTCGGACTAATACAGCTGCTTTTGAAGTGAAATTTTCTACTAGTTCTTGGTTTGGGAGGACAAGCGCGGACCTACGGGAAGAGACAGAGCGCGCGCTATGCCTGTAGTGTCACACGCGGCTCCGGATCTGCGATAGCCTCACGCTCTGCTCCAGACGGATTATACTATTTATCTTTATTTCTGCTATTTGAAAGAAGATTACGGCGTAGTTTTTTATTTATGAATCTGATAGATGAAATACCAACCAAATACATGAGAATTGGGTCATGATCACATCGCCCTCTGCTTCTGCTTCAAGAAATAGTGATACTGATCTAGTCTGGGAAAGCAGCAGCAGCTCTCGGAATAACAACTCCGCGCTCGTCAGCAAGCCTTTTCTCCGTTACGTCCCTCCTTCGGACCCTTTACGGCAAGCTAACCGACTTCCCATAAAGATTTTGAAAATGCTTACCGCACGCACAGGACACATTTTACACCCTGAATATCTTCAGCCATTGCCATCCACCCCGATCAGTCCAATTGAGGTAAGATGCGAATTCGATGGTTTTTTTTAAGCTGTTCCAAGTATTTTGTCCGCATTCTCTTTTTCCCGGAGAAATGACGGGACATTATTGGAATCTGGGATTGGACGTAGCGGAGCAGAGAGGATCAAATTAATAAAATATTATAGCTAACATAGTATTTTAATTTGACCAGTCTTTCTCTTTAATTCAGCTAACATAGTAAACACGCCTTTGGCATAGGATATTTACCATTTCAGCCCGTTTTGCGCGATGCGCATATTCTCGAATCTCTTACAACGTTCAAATAGAAGCGACGAGTCGTTTGATGAAGTTTATTTGTTGTGTACTTTGACAAATACGTTGCAATGATTGCGCCTGCACACATTTGATGTGTCTTAATCTTTTATTTGTATCTATCCTCGCAGCTCGATGCCAAGAAAAGTCCTCTGGCTCTTCTTGCGCAAACATGCTCTCAGATCGGTAAACCGGACCCTCCACCCTCCTCCAAACACTCATCAAACGGAACTAACGACAAAGAGTCGAAATCTGGTCCTTTAAAACTGAGTGACATCGGTGTGGAAGACAAATCCAGCTTCAAGCCGTACTCAAAGCCAGCGGATAAGAAGGACTCGTCTTCTGGGGTGTCTAACGGAGAGAAGTCTGGTTTCCGTGTGCCTAGCGCCACCTGCCAGCCGTTCACTCCCAGGACTGGCAGCCCGAATTCCAGCACTTCGGCTTCCCCGATGCCGTCAGATGGGAAGGGAGAGAGAGATGAAAAGAAAGAGTCTGATTGTAATAAAAACTGCACCTCAGATGGATCTGCACCGACCAGCGTCAGCCACAGCCGGATAAGCGTGAGCTGTGCGGGAATTAACGTGGAAGTCAACCAGCACCAGGAAACCACATCAGGATCCAAAGCAGCGACGTCGGAGTCCTCGTGTGTCACCTCTTCTTCCTCAGCCTCTGTCCTGGGGTCAGGACTGGTAGCCCCCGTTTCTCCGTACAAACCCGGACAGACTGTTTTTCCTCTATCCCCGGCTGGCATGACGTACCCTGGAAGTTTAGCAGGGGCCTACGCTGGCTACCCTCAACACTTTCTGCCCCACGGTGGAAGTCTGGTCAATGCACAGTTTGCCAGCTCGCTGGGCTGCAGTAAAGCTGGCTCAAGCCCCCTAGCTGGGGCATCCCCTCCATCTATAATGTCTGCTAGCCTTTGTAGGGACCCTTATTGCTTGAGTTACCACTGTGCCAGCCACTTAGCCGGTGCAGCCGGAGCTTCCTGCACACACGACTCGGCGGCCGCGGCTGCTTTGAAGTCCGGATATCCACTCATGTACCCGACACACCCTTTGCACGGTGTTCACTCCTCGCCGCCATCTTTTGGTGGACACCATTTGTATCCCTATGGCTTCGTGCTGCCCAACGACCCTCTACCGCATGTGTGTAACTGGGTGTCAGCAAATGGACCTTGTGACAAGCGTTTCTCGTCCTCCGAAGAACTTCTTAACCACCTGAGGACGCACACCGCGTTCACCGGGACCGACAAGTTGATATCGGGTTATCCCAGTTCATCATCGTTAGCTAGTGCTGCCGCCGCAGCTATGGCGTGCCATATGCACATGCCGCCCTCAGGAGCCCCTGGGAGCCCCGGGACACTGGCACTTAGGAGCCCGCATCACGCGTTAGGACTAAGCAGCCGCTATCACCCGTATTCGAAGAGTCCGTTGCCTACTCACGGCGCACCGGTTCCGTTACCTGCAGCCACCGGTCCTTATTACTCTCCCTATGCACTGTACGGTCAAAGACTCACCACAGCAGCAGCGCTTGGATACCAGTAAACAAAAAAATCAGACTTTGTCCAAATTTATAGATTATAAAGATTGAAATATAAAGACTTTTATATCATCGCGCCACTGAAGGACTGGATCCGTGGACTCACTGTATTTATTTATGTCAGCTTAAAGCGGACGATAATACAAATTAAAATATTTGAGCAACTCAAAAGTGCATTACATTTGAACTGAACTCTGTAGATAACGTGAAACACATGTTAGAGTACTAATAAAATAGGGGTCTTCAGTTGGATGTTGATTTGGAATTGCTATGATTGTATTGTTCGTTATTATTTAATGTCTCATTGAAAAGAAGATAATTTCCATGCATGTTTGTTTCTTAAATCCCACATTGTCCACATGATTTGAAATTGCCGTTATTTTTCAGGTGTAGCCTACACCACGGAGAGAGAATTGGTATTTTTTGTATGTATTCTGGAAAATAAGAAACAATTCTGTTCCATATTTCTGTCTTCAGTATTCATTAACTTAACATCACCAAAACTGAACTCAAACTAAATTCTGTCATTTAAGGATATTGATTTTGCCGTTTTAAATACAAATCATGTCATTTCCACGGTTGCAGCCTTTTTCAGGTTTTACAATTCTGCTAAATGATTTAACTGCGAGTAAGAGTTTAAATTATGAATGCATTCGTCGGTGTCTGAGAGATTCTATCATTATTATTATTATTGTTTATTTTTATTTTTTTAATGGTTGATCCAGCAGATAATTTCAGGCTAGTTTTATTACTTATGAATTTAATTAAGTTGTATTACTAATGAATGAATTTAAAAAAGTGTTTATTTATAAATACAAAAAGAAATGTATGAATTGCCACTTTATTTCATCTTACGGTACGGCGTTAAATTAATTAATGGGACGTGTTGTCTTTTTTTCAAATTTTTAAAGAGACGAAATGTTTTTTAGCATAGCCTAACCTTCATGTGATTGACACAACCGGTGTTTGCTTTCTAATTCAGTTTCGTAACACTACCATATTGTCAGTCCATCATCTCACCATATATCGAATATTTATGTTCACTTAAGAATATAAACGGCTCTTGCATTTTGAGCGTGCATTTGTTGTGGTGTTGTTGAACAAGATTGTGTTTTGTAATGATATATAGGCTCGTTTGCAGTAAGTTATAACTGCTGTCGTCAATGGCTTATTGTGGACAATGACATGTTCGAGAACCGCTATACCAGACTATAGCCTAGACAATATTGAGAGTGCTTTGTTTATATAAATATTATTGGAAACAGATACAACGTTTAAAAGAAATCACGAATAACCCATATTTTAAGTGTTATATTACTGTACACACTTGTGTTAACCTATTTGCTATAGATCACCCAATATCAGTTTTAAATCTGTTTTAAGTGGCTTCACGAAAAAATATTTTTCATTATCAGCTTGTCGAGATTTTTACATTTACACATGCAAAGTATAAGTACACACTTTTTTCAGAGTCGACTATATTCTACCACTGTCAGCAACATTTTAATTCGGTGAGCAAACACAAACATTGTCATTAGACTAGACTTGTAAATCATACCTGTCATTAAATTAAACACTAGTTTCCAGCTAAAAAAAAACAAAAACAAAGCAGGATTTGTGTTATATTGTGTTGTTTTATTTAGGCCTATCTATGGATCTGTTTTTTTTTTTTAATGTGTGCTCACCAAATTATTATTTTTTTTAAATCCTCTTTTTTTGCGTACACATTTAAACAGGAAATAATTTATGAAACTATACATTTCTATTAACGATTATAATTTGTTTAAAAACCGTGTAACCAAAAGGGAAAACAAGAAAAAACATTATCGAATGCATTTAGTAATAATGCAAAAATAAAAACTCCTCCCAAAAAATGATGAAGCCGTCAGGTCCAGGTCTGGGATAACGCATAAGGACAGAAAATAATACAGGCTACTTTGATATTTTGTTTGCGAGACGAATAATAAAAAACGTGTTTAATGTCCTCTAGCAGTAGTGCTTTTATATTGTTTAAAAAAAATCATAATTTTTGAGGAAATGGCAACTTTGCAATATACGCAGGTATCGAATAAAGCAATTTACTTAATTACGAGTCTTCACTACAGACATATGTAATTTAATAATATACCCTGCCATATCAAATATAAAGTACAAATCGTCTCACGACATTTTAGGTGTATTTTTTTCGTTAACTCTTCATGCCTTATGCTAAACAAACTGCACAAAGCTTACATGCCGTTATTACAATGTAACAATATTTCAGTGCAGTTGAATATCCTATAGGTTATGTATGTACTGTTTATGCTTTAAAAAGTATTTATGTATGTGTGTGTTTATTTTAATTTTGGGATAAATGACAATTAACCCCGGAATGGAATATTAAATAATATAGGCCTAGACTATAAATAAATGAACTAAAGTAATAACTAATGACACAAGATTAATTAATGATTGTATTTACACTCCAAAAACAGTTCATTAAAGATGGAAAACTTCACCTGCCCAGTAATGTCATAGACGAGCAACTAGACTATGTTCTGGAGGCCCACACAAGCTTTAAACTGATGTAATGACAGTGAAAGAGAGCAATTTCCATTTTTACCCACATCATGGTGGCTGTGAGGAGGTCCCCGATGGAAAGCCATTCATCATGTGCCCCTCCTCCCGGGCCTGTAGCTAGCAGGCACATGTGTGCATAAATTACCCCGCTTGCCTTCTTCCACTGCTGTTCAGTGTGGCTAAGGAGTATAAAGAGGAACAGAACTCCACTGCCTGCTAGTAAAGCATGACTTACACCACTGATCAGCCCTGCAATGAGCATGTTTATAAGGGTGATAAATAAAGTGAATACCTTCCACAGTGGTCTCATGTAAGGTGCCAGGCAACCACAATCTGGAAAATAGGATGACTGGAATGCCAGATTAACCTGTGACAACAACGGCTTGTTATAAAGATGAATTTGAGTCCACAGCCTCATTTCTGAGTAGAAACATTTCATAGATCAACAACACAGCATGCCACATGACTTTTATAAAACTGAAAGTGTTAACCATCGTGTTCTTTTAGGGCTCTATAAGACCCAGAGGTCCTCAAGAAGTCCACTTTGCACTAAATTATCAGATTCAAAGTTTTTTTTTTTCTTTGTCAATTATATAAGAACTGGTTATAAACAAAATAAAGGGTTAACAAGTACGCTCTATAATAAAGGTTTCATTACTTATGCATGTGGCCTCAAAACAACCCAGGTATAAACTATAAAAAAAAAAAAAAAAAAAAGAATTGCCAGATGTGTGATTTGCTTTATTGTATTTTTCGACAATGTGTTTTTCCTTCAGTCAAATCCAACACTGAACAGGAATTCTGAATAACAGCTTTGATGTAAAACAGAGTCTTCGAAAATATCTGCCTGATGAGTCAGAGGAGCTTATTACTTATTTTGAAAGGCAAAAAAGTAGATTAATTTTAAAACTACTATTAATATAATTTTTTCACATGCAGCACACTGACAAAAACAAACACAAAAGTTTTTTTTTCATTGTACTGTGTGTAAAAAAATATTATTAATACTAGATTTAAACTATTTTTTACAAATAAATGACTAGTAAATTTCACAAATAATTAAGAAGAAATGCAATTTACACTGAATTAAATGTGATATTTGGAGTAGAAAGACTGAAGTATTATTTTCTTGTAAAACCAATACAACCCAATATTCTTTGTTTTATTTACAACTTTGAAAAAATATATTTTTTGTTTTTTTACAGTGTGCTGGGACTTAACATGATTAATAATTAACATGTGTACAGAGTATAGCCACACCTTAGGTTTAATGCCAGAGGTGCTAAAAAACTAATTGCATTGGTAGAGATGCATGGCTGAATTATGGACCACACTGAGGAGGCTGTGCCAAGGTATGCTGACACACGAGGCCTTCCTGCTCTGTATCTACCCTTTTACTGGAGCTGCTATGAGCCCACTTACCACTGAAAGCTGGACTTTAGAAGACACCTGGATTGCCACCACTGATTTGCACTTCACTCTTTTATTAAATAGCACAAAATTACTACTGACACCAATGTAATTGTGCGTGTGATAAAATAAACAGACACGCTGTAGTCTGACATGGTAATCCTATATGCTTTGAGCAACAGCTGTGTCAATATGTGAGTGCCACGCAAATGCTAAACTTCTAGACATAAGTCAGAGACAATTATGTCCCTCTCTCATGAGAGTGGCTTGATTTATGGGATTATGGGATTGAGACAAAATCCTTTTTAGCTGCGATAAGGGCGATTATCATTACAATCTTTCAAATGAGGAAGATGTTTTTGTTTGACAGTCTAGCAATAGGCTTACTATCTTTTACATAATGTTTAGAGCATTTAAAAACAGCTTTAATTTAACCTTGGAAAGTACAAAACTTTTTTTTTTTTTTTTTTGTATAGCTCATATAAATCTCTTCACCAAAAGGTGATCTGCTACGACACATAACTATCTTCAAGAGCGATTTATGTTGACACAGGAGGTGGAAATGACCACAGCTTTTGTGATTGCAGTAATGAAGCTATAAACCAAATAGCATGAAATGAAGCAGGAGCTCCACGATTTAATCAGCTCATAAACAGATCCACTGCATCAAGCAAATGACGTTATTACCCATCTGAAGTAAATCTTGCTAATCTCCAGAGATAAAATCAACATCATCAATGGTCACATGTCATATTCATCAATGCTAAATCGTCCCCTTTTGACAGATTAATCCCGGCCGTGGCTCCCTGAGAGAGTGGTAATGGAGACCCAGGCAAACAATTCATTCACTGAACATGTCAGGCTCCTAGTATCGCTCGGTGCTTACACACGCTCTCTCTCCCTCATTGATTTACAAATTCAAAGTGCTCATCAAGGTGAGATAGGCCCAAAGAAAAATGGCTTCCGTGACGGCTTGTCATTCAAAGGGCCTGCAATGCGAGGCACCTTCTTCTGCTTTAAGTGCCTAATTGAGGTCATTTACAGCAGCTCTTGGGGCTTTGCTGTCATATCTCAATGCCTGTTTCATTTGCACATTTTGGGGTTTTGACAAAGAATATTTTATGGAAATGAGACCATTCTCTGAGAATACTTAATGGGTTTTTTCGCAAAGAGCCCAGTGATGGCTCGGATGTCTGTCGATGATAAATAGCTGAGGAGATTTCTAAGATGAGCTTGTAGTAGAGACCATGTGCTTGTGTTTGCAATGATCCGAGTCTCCATGTCTTTATTTTGCTTGACCAAACTTCTGCAAGGTCACGCTAATTGCTGAAGTTCAAGAACATTGCACAAATGTAATGTATTTTAGTAATGCTACATGTAATATAGTACTGTTGGACAATTTATTGATAGTTTAATGTAATCATTTGAAATTTACTATTTATTTTTGTCTCATTAGAAATTCTTTGTTTATATTTATGCAAACAACCTACATTTCAACCTGTGTTTTGTGGTATTGCTAGCGCCATCTACTATTTAGCTCTCTGTGAAATCCGTGATTTTGGATTGGCAATTCTGTATATACTGCTTCACTTTCATGGCTGTTTTTCAGTTCTACGAACGCAAGGAATGCACTTGCGCATTATCGCAAATACCGGTCCTTGAAAGACCGAATTCGGAGGGACAGGGTGACGTAGAACGCATTTATGGAAATTTTGAGATATCCTGCGATTTTACCATTGTGCAACTTACCGTTCTAGCATTGTACAGCAATTTAATTTCTTTAACGCGTCTTTAACGCCAAGAAACACTATTCAAATCAAATCGCGTGACTCGCTCTCTCGTTTAATTCAAACGCAACTGCTGCCATCTTGCTTCTCAGTTATCGATTGTAGTAAAAACTAGTGCTGTCAAACGATTAATCGCGATCAATCGCTTCCAAAATAAAAGTTTTTGTTTACATAATATGTGTGTATATTTATTATGTATAAATAAATACAAACACATGCATGTATATATTTAAGAAAAATATGTTGTTTATATATTAAATATATTTATATATAATATAAAATATAAGAATATGAATATATAAATGTATAAACATGTAAATAATTTCAAAATACATACTGTATGTGTGTGTATTTATATATACATCATAAATGTACACAGTAAATATACATGTATAATGTAAACAAAAACTTTTATTTTGGATGCGATTAATCGTTTGACAGCACTAGTAAAAACTAATTTAGAATAAATTACACTACTTTGGTATTATTAGACTAATTTAGTATTAATATTATCTGTAATATTGTTGCACTGTTCGTCTTCTTGTGTTGTCGATTGTTTCATAAATTAGAATGAACTATTTTTTCTTAGCGGAAAATAGGCTACAGGTAAAATGATCAAATAATGACTCAAATCAATATTTTATGTCTTAGTATTTATTTATTTGGTGAGTGGCCATGTAATAAGCGGTATAATGTACAGTCAGTTGATCGCAAAATACACTGACAGCTGCACACTAAGTATACTATATGGTAGTGTTCAGATTTTTGGAGGGTGCAGTGTATATATTAATCTTTGCTTCGGAATGATCCTGTGAACTGTAGACGTTCTCAAACAGGAATGTAATAACTCATTGAATATGTTCCTTGCACTCAAGCACATTGTCATTCTTGGGAGCACTTTTTTAAGCACACTTCTGATTATAATAAAATTACATGCCATGCTCTTTGTGAGGATGTTAAAACATGTGCACAAAGCGATGAAAGTTCATTTTCTTGAGCAGACACTGAATAATATTAGCAACCAAATTTCCATTCAGGACGGATGCCATGACAGACCTAATGATGGACTGTCAACAGGCCTCGCTGGTGATGCTAATATCAGAGATGTTGTGAGGAATGATCTTTCTTATCCACTCAGATATATGCAGAATTGAAATTTCAATGTGTAAGTATAAAGTGATTTCTGACAGATTTATTTGGGAAGTTGATACCAGACATTAAACTATAACAAACAGCAGTATTTCTCTGGCAGTTCAGAATCCTGACTCTTGACCTCACTTATGAGACACGACTTTTGTGTGCTAACATTGCGTCTAATCAAAGGAAACAGTCTAGACAATATTTTTAAACTTGTTTTCATGGAGCTGGTTATGATGCCTTTACACATCACACATTGCACAGAAATATTTGAAGATGCTGGCTGTGTTGAGCGTCGTGCAGTCAAACTAATGGATCTGACCAAGAGACAAATGGGTCCAGACACGCAGCAACACAGCCTGAGGAAATATGGACCTTCACATCATTTTTATTGCTTTAATGCATTTTAGTGTTAACTGCAAAGTAGGAGCTCAAAATTACTCTCAGTTCTGCTTTGCTTGTGCCCTACAGAAAAAAGACGCAACATGATGAAAATAACTCACAGGCCACATGGGTGTTTTGCATGAAAATAGAGCAATTACCTTTGTGAAAAAGCATTGTATGAGTAGAGGAAGACTTAGATATGTTATTACTTATCTCATCCTTTGTAATATAATTGGCAGAGCTCTGTGTGTGCAACTGGAAAGAAAATGTTAATGCATTCTTCCAACAATGCAATGAAAAGTAGTTACAATGCTCCCTGGGGCAAAGTATTACTCCTATTCAAAAGGTCGAATTTGCTTGAGTATATTATTGTATGAGTTGTGTTTGTAGGGAATAAGAAAGTGACACTTGATACATAACTGCTCTTCGAGAAACATGAGTGGTAATTCATCAAAAAGCCAAAGGTCTATCAATCAAAAGTGTCATGACAACAAAATCATAGTGTATGGTGGCTTTGCCAAACTTTAAAACGAGCTGTTTTTGAATATCACAAAAAATACTGCTTGTGTCAATTCACTGACGTCAATGTGTTCAACAGCCGTCCAGAGTGAATTAGCATCGCATATCATATAATTACTGAATAAATGAGTGCACATTAAGGAATCATCTGGCAGTGGGATTCTTTCCCCTGCCATGCTTTTCGCCTCTGACTATCTTCCTGACAGTTTATTTCTCTCGGCTTACTGGGGGCAAACGCCTGTGTCTCCTCTGAAAGCAGTCTGCTTCTGACAGGCTGTGTGGAGCTTCTCCCTTCGGCTCGGACACATCTGGTGGAAGATCACAACTCCAGCAGTATCTCCATGTGCACATCCATCAGCCCTCAGCCATACGCTCACACGCATATGTATAAGCTATGGTCATATGCTCAACTTAATGTGGCAAAATATAAGATGAGCCCAAAGAATTAAGACACAACTGGCTAGATATTGTACATCACTGCAATGGATATTAAAGGTGAAGTGTGTTATTTCCACTGCCCCTATCTGCCACTGGTTAACCAAACAGAAAGCCCCAAACTCACACCATGGTTTAGGGACAATTATGATTAATCATGATAATTAAATAAAAATCTTTAATTTAATTGAAATAATATACAGATAAGAAATGTATATAATGTTAAATAAATGTATATTGTATATCTATTATTTATATATATATATATATATTGTTTTGTTTTTCAAATAAATGCTGTTGTTTTTTAACTTTTCATTTATCGAAGAATTCTGAAACAATATGCATCATGTTTCTACAAAATATGAAGCAGCACAAGATTTTCAACTGTGATAATATTAAGAAATGTTTCTTGAGCAGTAAATCAGTATATTAGAATGATTTCTGAAGGATCATGTGACACTGAAGACTGGAATAATGACTGCTGAAAATTCAGCTTTGCATCACAGGAATAAATGACAGTGTAAAATATGTTAAAATAAAAAAACAATTATTTTAAATTATAATAATATTTCATAACATTACTCTTTAGAATGATTTCTGATTAATCATGTGACACTGAAGTAATGATTGCTGAAAACTCAACTTTCCCATGACAGAAAAAAAAAATATTTATTACAATAATAAAAAAATATATTAAAATGGTATATGAAAATGTAAAATTGTAATCAAATTTCAGAATATTGCTGTTTCTATTGTATATGCTTATGTTTTTATTATTTATTATTATTATTATTATTATTGTTTTTGGTAAAAAAAAAAATGCAGCTTTGGTGCTTGGTTCTTCTTTCTAAACATTAAAAAATCATACAGACCCCAAACTTTTGAGTGGCAGTGCAGAACCTGTTTGAAAACAGTCAGTGAGTCAAATTTTTTATAAATTAAATATTTTTAAGCTACATTTTGCAGCTTTTTATGCTCTCCATCATAGCGCTTGACAAATGACCTGAAGTGAGTACATGGTATCTGCCCTCCATGCATCATCCACATGTCTCCCTCACATGGGGAGGTGGTGGAGCCTCCACCTGCTATGGTATCCTTGACCCTGATCACCCCTCATACTTCAGCATGGAACTCAGAGGATGTCTGTGTACCATGACCTCCCACAGATAGCTGCCGTCTCTCTGAAGAGTACAGCCACAATTCATAGGCACTCAATGCAGTCATTTGCAGCTGCATGCCATATGGAGCTGGGTCTGGAAGCTTCTACTGCTGCTCAAGTGGGCATATGTGGGCATATAAAACCTAGAAGTATTGAAAAGAATGTATTATGGGGGTATCTGTGTTGTTTGAGGTTTGTATGGGATCTTATTACTAGAACTCACGTTTTAAATTAAGATTTAGGTTTGGGAAATAGTAAATAAGGAGGTGCAGGTCATAGATGTGGGGGCATAATAGCTCCTCCTATAGGCAATTTTTTTTTGGTGTTCCCAGAGCACATAAGGCAATCTAATAAAAGAAGTGAAAGAAGAAACATATATTTGTTAATTCAAGTCTCATGAATCATTTTAATCTAGTTACACAGCCATGCGCTTTTTTTCCATTTGAAATCACGTCAATCTTACATCATATATCTAGAGTTATTATTTTGCATTTGCAGTGGCACAGATTTAAAAAATGTCCAAAGACAAATTCCTATTTTGACAAGCATCACATTCCCCCCTATGGGTGGGTGGAAAAGATTGATGGGCTGTCACTCAAATGGAGAGGATGATGACAGGTTGTCACGTTGAGGCGTTGACATGGTACGGGAATAAATCAGAGCAAATTATAAATGTAATATTTGAACACTCACGATAAGAGAGAATAATATTCGTGCAGTGTAATGTTTGGTTCTGCTGCTTATAATTTAATATTTAATTTAATGCAAATTTAATGAGGCCTCTCCTATGTTAATGTCACATATACTCTGTCTCCGCTTTAGTCTTCATCTGCTTTGAGCCGAACAGATTTTTCCTTTAAGGTGCACACAGGACCCTTTCAAGTGTCATTCCCACCAAGCCAAAAAAGTACAATGACATTCGTGCCTTGTAATGCGGGCCGATGCACAATGAAGCTTGCCAATAACCTTTAGCAGAAAAGGCCTCCATGGAAAGCATGCGTAGCTCTCCAAGGAAGATCATTCATAATTAGTCTTGACAAATTACTTGTGACAGAACAGTAAAATGCAGAGAGGTTTTAGCTGGCCTCTGGCTTTTAGCATGTAATGCACTCAGTGTTAACAGTGCACACATTTGCCCTGTATACGTGTTTCACTAAATATAAGTGATGGATGGGACAAGCTCTCTAATTTGCTGCATTCCACTAAATAATTTACTAGTATATGCTTTTCCAGAACCATGACTGTTTTCTGTTGAGTGTATTGGGTTTTAAAGTGTCCTGGAGGCAGGGTCAGGGTGAAGAGGTGGATTTCAGATGTGATTAATAATCTGTCCCACACCTCGTAAACACAGTATGAATCGCTAATTACAAAAATGAAAACCCAAATATGCGTGACTGTGATGATCCAAAGGTAATAAGATATGTCTGATGTAGCATACGATACGAGCACACACACACAAACATATCTCTTTTAATATTTGATGCATGATTTACCTTCAGCATTGACAAGGGAGCACTATAATAAAATATTAATGGGGTTGTTTTCTGTGAATGTTTGTTTTTGTCAGTCTAACGCCGGTTCAAAGAAAAATATGGTCACTTCACAGTAGGACTCCACTGATTGCTCGGTAAATAAAGTCATTTTATATTTTTAATTTATACTGTACTTCATAGACATGTCAGTCAAAACTGCTGTTGTATCTAATGGCATATATTCACGGCTAATATTTAACCTAGGAGTTGTGTTATGAGGAATGGCAAAGTGAATCACCAGGTGATCATAAACACAGTAGTCAGTGGAAAGGCACACCTGCTAGACTGTTCTGAGGACTGACCTGCTGGGGCTGTCTTCTATGTTTTTTTCTCATCACATTGTCATAAGCAGGTTTCCTTTGAGTGGCGGCTAGCTAACAGGAATGTTCTTAGAACTTACGTTCGGCAGAGCTTATGTTTGTAGAGCTAACGTTCTGGCAAGGTTCTTTCAAACTTATGAAGAAACGTTCTTCCAATAACGTTAACAGAATGTTTGTTCAAAGTTATCTAGTTTTTAATAACTTTCTTAAAGGAATAGTTCACCCAAAAAGAAAATGTTCTGAAAATGTATTCACCTTCAGGCCATCCGCGATGTAGATAAGTTTATTTCTTCATCGGAACAGATTTGGAGAAATTTTGCATTACATCACTTGCTCACCAATGGATCCTCTGTAGTGAATGGGTGCCGTCAGAATGAGAGTCCGAACAGCTGATAAAAACATCATAATAATCCACAAGTAATTCACAAGTCCATCAGTTAATGTCTTAAGAAGCAAAAAGCTGCGTGTTTGTAAGAATTCAACAATATCTTTAAAGCATTTTAACTTTAAACCACCACTTCTGGCCAAAATATCCATAAGTCCATAATCCAATATAACGCTTCCTCCAGTGAAAAAGTCCATCATATAACTAAGAAAATGTTTATATATTCGCAAAACAGCTCCTGAGAAAAAATTACGCGGGTAAAATAGTTTACACACAGCTTCTTCAGTCTGCTGCCATCAGGGAGGAGACTGCGGAGTCTCCAGGCCAGGACCAGCAGACTGAAGGACAGCTTCATCCATCAGGCTGTCAGGAAGCTGAACTCCCTCCCGACCTTGCCCCACGCACCACTGAACTCTGACCCTCTGACGGACTCTCACACTCCCCCCTCCCATATACACATACACACACTGTCACTTTAATCAGTCTGAATAAGCTTTTTTGCACTACAAATCATTATATCTGCACTGTTGTTTACTTCACTGGTTTGCACTCTATCTGCCATGTGCCTTGTGCTGCTTTATATTTTTTTTTACATGTTACCTTATTTGTATATTTGTATAGTTGTATTTTATATTTAATCTGTATCTATCTGTATTTATGTTCTACTGTTAGTGTTATCTGTATGCACCAAGGGTCTGAGAGTAACGCAATTTCAATTCTCTGTGTGTATGTGCTGTACATGTGGAAGAATTGACAATAAAGCAGACTTGACTTGACTTGACTTGACTTAATAGGAACATTAGTAAAACATTCTTAGAAAATATTTTTGTTGGCTGGGTTCAATAGTAGATATAGTAAAATGAATGGGGAAGAATATGTCTGTGTTATGTTAGCATGTGCCTTTAGCCACACATCTGATTCTGTGCATTTAAAAAAAATTCAGTGTTTTTAAATGTCATTTTGCTCCACTAGTGTTGCTCAAACTGTGTCCAGATACATTTATAATTCTGAATGGCCCCCACTGAGTAAAATCATGAATACGCTGATTGTGTTAATGTTTTCCACTCACACCCAAGCAAACTCCTGACTGAAGTAACACTTACACTTGAACAGAATATTGCTATTCAGAATACAGATGGCACAATGAAAAGGCTATTTTTAATAGTCTGTTTAAGAAGTAAATCAAATATGTCACATTTTTAGTGTTCAGAATAAAATGTGTAGGGTAAGTCTGTAAAAGTTCAAAAATATTTCATCCTATTGCAGATGCTACTGCAGATATATCTGACTATAGCCTACAGCATAATATTTTTATCATCCATTGCAGGTTAGCGGTCAACATTTTCAAAATACTTTTAGCTTGTAAACAGTAACTTTCACACTGAGCAGTGTCTTTTTAAGGGATCTTAACCAATGTTGTCAAACCATAAACACACTGTTATTTGTTATATAAACCTCTCACTGGACACCACTCCTTCAGCATTCCTGCACATTCAACCAGCTACTATTGACCAACATCACTGTTCTTACCTGATAGACTGCTGAAACCTGAAAATGCACGATCTTATGGTACAATTAATAAATATAGCACCAATGTTGGAGACGGTTAGTGTTAGCTCTCTTTCAAAGGGAATGGAGCCAATAAGTTTTTTTCTGCTATGAGAGTACCATTTACAAGCAGGCATGCTGGGAGAAGGCTGCAAACTGTGGACTTGTTAATCGGCCCCATTCACAGGGCACCAGATGCTCAGCATGCTAGACGACCATCAAATACTTCTGAGACAGACATCAGCTCATCTAACATGATGGATACTATATCTTGCTACTCATCACTCACCTGTAGAATTTTGTTGTTTTTTTGTGATAGGATGACACATAAATGAACACTTTTGTAATTAAAATTACAGTCATGAGTTTATTTAGTTTAAAAGTGAATAATAAGAATTTTTATTATTTATTTTTAATGTCAATTTACATAATTTAATTTATATATTTATATTACAAAATGGATGTTGTTTCATTATAATCTTTATATTATTTTTATTATTATTGTTGTTGTTGTTGTTGTATTTAATAATAATGAGTATCTTTTATTTTTTTTTACATTCTGTATCCCGTATTTCTGTTATTAGAATTTTCAGTTCAGCAACAAATTCCTTGAATGAAATAGCAACTGATTTACAGTTGAGATACAGGTTTTCACAAAAACAAAATAAATTATAAAATGATAAACCTCACAATTGAGCGTTTAAACCAGGGGTGAGCCAGAAGTATAAATTATTATATTAATTTAAAACGGGGTTATGTGGATGGATTTTCGCATTGATCTGAACAAAAATTACAGACTGGATTATTGAAAATGAACATTCATTCTCTGCCAGTAGGAGGCGCTTTTGGAACGTCAGAAATATAGAATGAGATAAGTGTGAAAAAATATAGCCTACATTGACGAGGAAAGTCCACTGAATGAGTTACCAGCGTAAGCCTGTGAGCAAAGGTTGTCTAATACTAAACTTTAAAATACATTTATTTTTAGTTATTTTAACTACAAATTTAAATAAAACTGAAAAAAATAATGAAATGGCAATTGTACATTTACACACCTAAGGATTATATCAACCAAAAAAGTAACTGTGTCCTCTACTTGGTTCTTTCTCATAAATGAGTAAGCGGCATTTAAAACAATTATAAACATATAATACACACTGTTTCTCAATATTTAATTACAGCTTCAGATGCATAATATTTTCATCTCCTTCAAGCAGGTTACACAAAAAGCAGGTTGGACGGTTGTTGTGGTAATAAACACAGTAAACAGCAACTGTTCGCGTGTCAGCGCTTAATGCGCATATCCTATATGAAAAGCATTTTAGGGGGAGCTTGGCTTTTGAGGGCCCAAGGCGGTCGCCTACCTTTGCCTAATGGGTAAGTCCGCCCCTGCTGTTCTGTATGGTGCTGGCATTTCTCTTGCATGGAGCTGGCGCTGTTTCTACATATTCCATTGTATAGTGTGATGTATAACAGTGTCACCGCATGCTAGAATATGTTAACACCACCCATGAATTACGGCTACATAGTCTCATTTAACGAGTTACCAGTGTTTCTCATGTAGCACATTTAGTCAGACTTAATAATGTGACTATCCCTGATGAAGTTATCAAAAACAAATCATTTCACTCGTTTATCACTGGGTCACGGTGCAAACAAGAGTGAGGTATACTTTACATTACAAAATGTCATTCTAAGACTGTAGCCAAGGGGGGTAATACATGTTTAATGATATGCAAACTATGGCAATGATACATGTCTTTCATGTGTCCCACTAAATGCTTTGCACTAACAACTATAGAAAAACACTCATAAATCCAGTGCATTGTTTGTAGGAACCTTTGAGTGCTGTAAGCTATTTTATATAAAATAAATAAATCTCTAGAAAGTTTAACCTCCAATTACGTCGGTGGAATATGCCCCAATATTTCGTTAATATTTACATTTTTGTGCATATGCCTAGGCCTCTGACAATGGAACGATATTTGACAACCATATGACCCAGACGTTTGGCTCCCCACATGCAAACCCTGTTGTTCACCAAAAACAGTTCAGGAAAATCACTTTCATGATTTAATAGCTCTCGCTTTCAAAGCAGATGATTTACTGAGAATTGGATCTCAGGTTATTGGATATTCGATGACAGCGAAAGAAAAAGCGAGAATTTATTGTCTGCTTTTACAGCCAGATTTCTGAAATAATTGTTCTGGGACAAGACGGTAAGTTAGTGGTTATAAACCTGTCCTCCATATAAATTACCTAATCAAGAGATCCCGGCGGTTATATAAATTGCGGCAGTCATTCGTCTTCAATGGCCTGTATGTGCATATAAACCCACGATGACGGTCATATACTTGAGTGGGAAGAGGACCTGCATCACTGTTTACAGAGTTCAGGGGAAATGGATGACTTCTTGCATGCTCAATCAACTGCGAAATGTGCATTTAATCATCCCGAGAAAGCCCCTTGGTTTGTTTGTGTTGCAGCAGGGATTTACATTTCCAAACATCCCTCATATTAATCATTACTTCATCACTTCCCCTGTGAGACAAGGTGAATAAACTCCTTAGTGTGCCAGGACTGAATGTGTGCTTAATCACACACAGAAAGCCCCCTAAAAAACTTTAATTCACTTTACCCCTCATTCTGAGGCCGTAATACATTCTCCTGACATGGGTCACAGTCTTGTTCATTCTCACTTTTCAAGGCATTTCTTCCATTCTAACGGAAATATTCCAATGCAGGGAGGTCCGCGCTCACTACGGGGCTTGTGTCACTTGGACGCTACTCCCAGTAGACAAATGATGAATTATGTTTGAGAGACACACATGAAACGGGAGGCAGCACGGGCAGACCGACTGTTTGCTTTTACAAGAGGTGTGTGTGGGGCCGCATATCCACAGCGAAACTCTTCACTGTGTTGTTAAAATAAGTCGAAACGCATATTAAAATGACAAGACGAAATTGAGTGATCCTTTACTAAGTGACACCTGCCCCAGAATGCCGTCGACACAGAGTTTTAAATTTCACACCACAATGAGATCTTGAGTGAGTTCCTCTTCTTTACATATTCCACTCCAGCTTATTATACTGATACGCAGAACATTCTGCCATCAACAATCCTTCATAAGGGTGCGAAGTATAACTTTATCACCACGAGTGAAGAACATGTTACATTTGCCACTTTAAACGAGATTAATGGGTCACTCAAGCATTTACATTCTCATACATTTTTATGACTGCACTATGAAGTGAGCTTGATTTATTGGTAACAAGATAAATGATTGCCAGAAAGCTTCGGCAGCTCTGACTTTAAACAATCTTTCATTTGATGTCACTTGTACCTTTTGTGGAGCTTTGAAGTGCTCTAAGAGGCAAACACGGCGTGCTAGAGGGGCCGGTCGGGACAAAGGCGTTTGACGCGTGTTTTAACAGTTCTTGATATACACCTTAACCCCCAAATGACATTACTTGCGCATTTCGCCTCTGATTGGCAATTACATTCTTAGTGTACCCGCAGGAGTTTTTTTTCCGTTTCTGCCCCCTCATTCACTCACTAAATAGCCAAAGTCTACATTTATGCACAAGCATGAAAAGCAGCTGAAAGGCTCTTTTTGCAGTTGCCAAGCCCGCTCAGACTTTTTTCTCGTTTCTTGACAATGAAACATACATTTTGGCCTCCCGTCTCAGCTGAGAGGGGAAACAGAGTCAGTGGCAGGAAATATTCCTGTCATAGAATGATCAGGAATGGTAAATGGAGCTGTCGGAACATTCGGCGTGACAGGTCTGGGAAGGCTCGCCTCTTAATAGATTTACAACTTGTACTGGAGGTAACCATGGAAAATTTCCAGCCAATGAATTCATCTGCCACAGACAGGTAGATGGACACTTTTACCCATCTTGAGCCAAGATTAAAAATGTGCACGTCAGGACTTTAGGGAATGGATCGGCCCACATCTTTGCGCTATTATAAACAAGGAGAGCCTCGGACCTTTGGGTCAGCTCCAGTGAATGATGCATGCTGGGGTGGATGACGAATTAAAGCTATCCTCCGGATTACATTTCCACTTTATCCCTAAATATATACAAGTGAAAGAGCAGAAAAAAGTTGGGCACACGAGCAGGAAAGGCTGAGGAACAACTTGGGATCTGGCAGGATCACTGCGCAGTATCACAGAGCTTTGGCCGGCTGCGTGACGTGACATTTCACATGGAGCTCGGTGCAGACAAATGTGCCCGAATGTGTGCTAGTGTGTGCATGTGTGTAAGCTTTGTTTAAGGGGTGAAGTCATCTTTTGTTGAGCGAGGTTTAGGGAAAGACCAACAGGGAGCTGAACAGTGGGCCCTTGTCTGTCAGCTCCATGACAAGGCCTTTCATTTCCAGCCTAATGGCCAAGAAAGCCAACGCCAGGCCGTGCTCAAACCCTTCATGGAAAACAAAACTTTTGTTTCCAAATGTCTTGGACCGGGCTGACTGCTCTACGCTAGTATGATTAATGACTCACAGCCACATTGTGTGGAAGCCGCTAATTAACTGCAGACTGATTAAAGACATGTAAACTTTGCTGATAACCTGCATTTTCTCCCTCTTTCTCCTTCGCGCAGTCCCCTCCCTCCTCTCTTTCTCTTGCACAAACTTGGCATGTGGAAGCGCTTACTGCCAAAATTGTAAGAAACAGACCAAAGTTGAGTATGATGAATGGCGTCTCCAACAGGCGTATACAGACTCTAATTTAGAACTATTTAGTGTATGACATATTGGCATGGCGTTCCTGCTTTCACTCCACTCATGTTCTTGGTTTACAAGCTACGTTTCGGCACTGTTGTTTTAAATTTATACTTGAGTACTACTCATGAGTAGTCTTGCGCGTTGGCAATTGCAGCTCCTGAGATTATTTCCTTTTCAATTGTTCTTTTGGAAGCAGACATTTACATTTTATCCTCCTGCACAAGCCAGCAACAGTCAGCCACAGAACCTCAGTCAACCTCTATCACTCCCAGATTAAAAATGCATCCAACATGAGCACAAGGCACATTTTGACATTGCCAGGACAGTATGTTTCTAAATATAAATGGTATCATGCAATGCTAGTTAGTGCCAAGGCATGACTGAGGCGCATTCATCAGGTCTGAATGTCCAAAGGACTCACAGGAATCCAGACTCCTGTCTTGGAGCCCCAGGAAGAGGCTATTTTGCTAACTCAAACTGATGGGGTTGAGACTAATACACTGCCAGCATCAATTCAGCCATGCCATGCTTTTGACGTCAAGTTCTAGTGTGGAATATATAATCTGGTCCCTTGGGGTGTCTTCGGCGTAATCATTCGACATATTCTTGATTGATAGAATGTAAACATGAAATTAAAATGATCATTATAAAATGGAAATGTATGGTCCTTGATGCTGATTCTGAAACACCTGATAATTTGTTAAATAAAGTTAAATCATTTTGATAGAGTACAAAATAGTTTACTGTCCAAAATTATATTTGAATGGTTTCATGCTTTCAGCTGCCATTAATTCAACCAATATGTTGTAGGAAGCTTTGAGACACGTGAGAAGCATTTTCTCCTGCTAAGTCAATTTTTTTTTTCTCTCGCTAATGTCATTATATATACAATTATATGGTCAGTTGCATTTTATTATTTGCATTTAGCTTAGTTTCCCCCCCCTGATGTCCATGACCTTATCAAAACAGACCTGCAACCCATGTTTAGATGGCTGTTCTAGCATAAGAATTGCGCTCAATGATTTTGATGAATAACTTTGTACCAATTTTATATTAAATGTCTTTGACGATTATGTACTAACATTTAAATTAATCATTTGATACAATGCACTTACTCTGTGCATCGTACTTATATAAAAAAAACTGCATGCAATTACATATGTAATTAATTTCTGTAGTTGCACTGTTGACCCTATATGCCCCATCACCCACCTTAAACCTACCTATTCAACCAAACCTGTTCCTAACATTTACCGTATCCCACCTCAGTAGCATCAAGTGTTTTTGAATTTTGAATACAGTAAGTACATTTCACCTAACAACTAATTTGTATTTATATATTTTTTAATGTTAGTACATAGTTGAAGACACCTAACATAATATGGGAGTATAGCTTTTAATGAAAATGGACTATATATATTTATATATATATATATATATATTTGTTAAAAATATTATTTTATTTTTTTTTATTATATAAAATAATACATAATAAAAATATAAATTATAATTATAAATAAAATATAAAATAATTAAAATAATTAAATTACGGTAATAATAACTTTTAAAAATAGGCTAATATATTATAAAATTAAAATAAGTTCTTTTTTCAAAATTATTTTAATGAAAATATTGTTATTAAATTAAAAAATATTATTGAGCTTATTATGTGGTAATCATTTTTGAAAGCTATAAAGAACTATATTATGAATATATAGAGTAGTCACAGCTTAAACTGTCTGTTGTTCCCTTTAGCTGTGAATATATTCACAATTTAGCTGTGCCTCTCTCATTGTTTCAATGTGCATGACACATATTTCAGAATGGCTTGGTCTTATAGTGGGAAGCAAACCGCTAATTAGCATTACTATTCCTCGAACATTCTTGCAATGAATATTCATACAGATCATGTGAGATTCTAGGATAGTCCAAACTGAACAAAGCCTTGAAAAGTAACAATAATCTGAAACATTTCCTCCGCTATTTTTACTAGCTGTGTGGGTGTGGTAAGTGTGCCTTGGGGATTTAATCACATAACCTAATTTAGACTAAGTGAAGAATGGCGTGAGTATCTGAATCGAATACGCACAGATAGAGCGAGAGGAGAGGAGAGGTGTGACAAGAGCTCCATCCGTTCCCTGAGGGTGTCAGTATTGAAGGCCACATGATCAGCCTCAGAAGGCACCTCCTTTCAGCTGGTTTTAGCACCCCCTCGCTGCTCCTATAATTAGGTTGGTTAACATATTGCTGTGTATGCAGTCATGTTGACTGGGAACTTAATCAAGTTACCATTGAATTCTGCTCTCTTCTTGCCCATGGTGACAGTTTTAGTTGCAGAGTTATAGCAGTGACCTATAGATGGAAATTAGCTGTGGACACAAGTTTGTTCTTTGCTTCACTCCTGTGTGAAAATATTTAGCAAACTGTGGACAAGTGTGAAAAATCAAAGGAAACAAAATGTTCTGCATAAGTACAAACCATGAAATATGCAGCAAGGGCACGCGGCGGTAGGGCATGCGCACCGTTGACCGGCAGTCCATTAGGCGTGATAGACATTTCACTTACCTAAGTCAAATATAACAGTCTAGTATTCATTAATATAAGGAGAGAGCCTCTGAATCAAACCCACCATCTGCTAAAAACGACAGAATAATCTACAACTCATGATTAGGTCTAAGGAGTGGAATTTCACTTTAATCTTTTTCAGGGCTGGAAATTTCCATCTGCACAGTACAGCACATCATTTTTCTTCAAGACAAATGTGCTGTTTTTCATGTTCCAAAATTAGATCAGAAGAGAACGATTAATCATGTCATGGCCTGGGAAAGGAAACAAAGATCAGATTTTTCCCCCCCTGACTCCGGCCCGTGGTGCACGGCCCATCTTCGCCTCGTAGCATTGGGCTTTTTCTGCTGGCTCGATATCAAAGGCGAGCTGCATACGTAGCGCAGTCGATTAATACGAAATTACGACGTGACTTCAATTAGCTGAGCCACCTCTCCCCTTCCCTCCGCCGGGCCCCATGGCACCTCACGGCAGATGGTGGCCTGTTTGTTTGTGACACCATAACCAAATCTAAAGTTGGTGAAGCGAGCCACTGGGGCTGCAAATTAGTGCGACCACACAACTGTCAGGTGCTGGCCTCCATTGACAGTTGTAGCCCATTACAGGGACATTGATGTTTTCACGGTGTGACAAAAAGGAATCCTTTTTTTCTGTACCAGAAGAGCTGTCTGTCAGCTTGCTCTCAAGTCATAACAAATCACTAGCACTCAGCTGAGGCTGAACACTCACCGTGTCAAGGGAAGATAAATGACCTGCAGGCCTTTGAAGTGCTTTGGCAGTTCAGATGGGTCCGCAGCGCTGACAGAGAAATATACACAACAGCGCAACCAATAATGAGAACATTAAACATTCCTGCCTCCTGACAGGCTGACAGAAAAGCCCGAGCTGACATCAATCATCTACAGAGGCATAACCTTGACAATTAGTCTCTTCTCTTATACTAGGCCTAACCTCGTGCGCTTGCCCGGTACGATCCTGCTCATCTGAGGTGTACCACAGGAGGTCGGATCTCCATTCTGTATCGTTTTGTTTTTTGTTCACCTAAGGGCAGTGATGTTGTGTTGGGCGCATATATTTTAGAGCCTCAGATAGAAGACAAATTATTATTTACTTATCTAGATAGGCTTTCTAAAATAGAGGTATAGGCAGATAATCGGTCTGAAAAATATATTTACCGATATTCTATATACATATCACCATTATAACCTGGTACTAATAAATACTAATAAATTTGCTTACTAATAAATTTTGTAGTCTCTAGTGCCCAATAATAATATTCAATATTATTAATTTAATGTATTTTTGGATACATTTTCAATAATAAAAAAATAAAAAAATAAAAAAATGTAAAATTAAAAACTGGCAAAAAAAAAATCAAATCGTGGGTTTCTAAAGAACACCACCCAGAAACAGCATCTTTGCATAAATATAATAAGTACATTACAAATGATAACAATAAAAAATATTCACAAAACACACTTATGTTTTTGTATAAGGATAATAAATAACAACAACAATAACAATAATAATAATTTATACAATATTATTTTTAATAATATCTGATTTTTATTATTTAAAATAATACTTTGACGAAAAGTAATAATTAGAAATGATATAATTATAAAT
>NW_015557179.1:943471-1001905 GCF_001515605.1 Sinocyclocheilus anshuiensis | reverse complement strand
TTACTTATTTAGATAATACCAGGCATTCATTCAGAAGTAGAAAATGTGCAACTTATCACTTAGACTTATCCCAAGACAAAAGTCAAATAAATGGTTATTATTATTATTATTATTATTATTATTATTATTATTATTATTATTAATAGACCAGATGAGATTGGAACTCCATTTTGTTTGCTTTAGTTTTTTCTTCACTAAGACATAAGGGCGGTGGTGTTGTAGTGGGCGTTTGGCTGGGCATACGTTTACTGTACAAAGCTTTAAGCTGCATGGGATTGTCATCATAGCCTTGAGTGTAATTAAAAATCTGATCTCCATAAGCTGTACATTAATCTTTATACACCCCCCATGCCCCCCTTGTTTTTTTCAGGCTTGTTTCCTTTTCTACTGTGTCTCCAAGCAATAAGGAATGAGACAAATATAAAGTCATTAGCCTGAGAAAATATGTTTGAGCTCCAAAAATCATTGCAGTACCCTGCATACATTATATATCTCTGAATATGGGCATTAATGATGCCCTTCAGGCATTTTGGAACCATATAAATATTTCCATTTGAGACGCCCCTCACGTTTCTGTTCTAGTGACTCAAAGAAGGAAGCAAAGAGGGAGCAGCCCATGCTGCAAAACATAATTTGTCAAGGGGCCACATAACGCTGCTTAACAAGACTACATGAATTACAGTCTCAACCCAATAGCTCCTCTTAATCTGCCATTAAATCACATGTTTTCAATCAGAAGAGAGGTTCTGGAAAATGCAGTCATTCTTTATTGAAACGATACTAGCAAGACAAGTCAAAAGCGCCAACAAACATCTTTCATATATGTTGTAATCACAACCATGATACATTTACAGTATGAAAAAGGAGAGAGGAAAAAAAAACTTGAATACATTAAGTTCCTGGAAGATTGGCTTAGTGGAGTGTTTGTTGAAAGTGCACTGCTGAATTTTCCATGTTCCTCTTATAAATCATGGAAGAGGATATGGTGTGTGTAGATTTAGGTACCAAAGTTAAGACACTGAATAATCACTACAGAGATTTCTAGACATCACATGGACCAGGACTGAATGTAATATACTGTTATATTGTATGTCTCTGTCATATTTTTATTTATTTATTTATTTTATTTATCTATTTACAGTGGGTACGTCAATATGGGGTGCTGTGTGTACATTAATGAGGAAAAAAAATTAACTTAAATGATTTTAGCAAATGGCTACAATATAACAAAGAGTGAAAAATTGAAGGGGGTCTGAATACTTTCCGTACCCACTGTATATATACAAATTTATGAAAGCATTTTAATTCCCTTTTGGATTTAACTAAATACTCACACAGTGTACAAATATTTATTTACTTATGTAGCTAATCTATGTAAAATAGATATAATCGCTTGTTTTGAGCACTATTTATACTTCTATTCACATTTTTCTACTTAATCGATTATCAGTTCTTTAAATATTTAATATACTAAAAAATGGCACAGTTTGGTCGGTTTTTAAATAATACCACCCAGAAACAGCATCTTATTAATTTAAAATAATAACAAAAATAATTATTCACAATACAGTATTACTAATGTGTTCGTATGATGATGATGCTGCTGATAATAATAATAATAATAATTATTATTATTATTATTATTATTATTATCATTATTACATTTTCTGCATTCTTATGCTTTTTGATGCAGCATTTGCAGAATATTACAAAGAAACAACATATTTGCATAAATATGATAGATTCAATAATAACAATAATAAATGTTCACAATGAACACTATTGTTTTTGAATAACAACAATAATAATATAATTATTCTTGTTGTTGTTTTATGAACATATGCTTTATTGTTGTAGCATAATGACCATTTAGTAAAACATACAATCAAAATTAAGTGCAAAAATGAAATGATAATTAAAAGTTGTTTCTGCATATTACACACTAACGCATAACAAAATGGCAAGTTGTTATTCCAACTATTTTTTGGAGATGACAACTGAGCGGCCAGCGTTCCAGTTACTGCACAGTCTCATTTTTTCCTCATCTCGTCCTGACACTAACTAACCCACGTGTAAATCAGCGGAGACATGCTGACCCCCGCTACGTTTTTCGTCTCGAGTTTCCGCCACTTGTGCGGAGGCTCTCGCAGAACGCTTCGTTACAGCGTGAAAAATGAGTTATGTGGAATGAAGACATTTCCCCTTTGACTAGCACATTTGCAAAAAGGTATGTCAAGGATGTGAGGCGAGGGCTGTGGGCAACCTTTCAAGAGAGTATTTTTTACTTGCTTATTGGAGGAGCAATAAATATCAGGGCGACAGGCCCTTCTCACTGTTACAAAGCCTACCTGCAACCGCGCTGGATAATTAGCAGCCTTGAAGATGATATATGACTTTCATTACCCTTTGGGACTGGGGAAACTAAATGAGGACAGAGCTAATTGCCGTGCAAAGCAGTTTGGCATGAATGAAAAAAATGCAGGGCCGGGCTCTAGCCCAAAAAGGGCCCTGTTGCAGCTCTGATCCCCAACTTGCTTACTGGCATCCAGAGCAGGGACAAAGCGCTACTCTCCTGCTGACATGTCAATTCAATTTAAGCAGCTCTGTGCTTGTCAGGCCGAAGGGAGGGGGGACTTGTAGCCCCTACACTGTGCGCCTTTCTTCAGGCCCAGTATCCAAGGCAAAAAAATTCCTTCTAGGATTTCAACAAAATCTCTTGACATTGTACTTCCTCTCCTAAGCTTACCAGCTCCTTTTGATGCTTAGTCGACTTAAATAAAAGTGGTTACTTATCCGTGAGTACAGCAAGACAACTGTGGCTGCGCTTTTGTGATGGGGAATGACTTGTTGCTGCCATATTTCACAGCCGAGCCCTGCATTATCGTTCCATAGGTGGAGTATGATCAAAACAAATTGACTTTCTCCGCAAAAACCGGGCTCTCCTCGCCACCGAATTATTCAACTCTCAGAGGGCAATACGAGGGGTCTTTGTGACAATGATAAAACTGCTTCCTTTCTCTGGATTTTCACTCTTGCTTCACTGTCTCTTTTCTCATCTCGCTTCCATTTCCAGGAGTGTCTCTCTGGGGTATGACAGCATTAACAAGCATTGCTTGAAAACCCACATTCCCAGCAGAGGCTGCGCGGCGTGGAGATGCAGGTGTTTCTGGACAGGTACCGAACATCTCTTGTGACTCCCGGAGAGCAGGGCTGTGTGGGTAAGAGGGGCCTGAGGGAAAGGCACGGGGAAGAGCATTAATATAGAGGAAGTGCAGCACGCCTGTGGAAGATCTGTCATGTTTAGCCCTGGATAATACAAGACAGCCAGCACATTTGAACTGAAACATTCTCGTTCAGGCAGAAAGAAGGACAGAAGCATCACGGTCATTCATACCGAGGGGAAACGTCTGCCTTCACATTGTTGAGCCACGCAACTTCCAAAAAGTGCATCTGCATCTTTGATAATTACGTTGCACGATTGTTGTGGGGGAGAAAAAATATGTTTTTGTGTGCAAAAAGATCACATTCCATTCAAAAGATTGCATTTACATTTAGTCATTTTGCAGACGCTTTTATCCAAAGCGACTTACAATTGGGGGATACATAAAGCGATTCTTCTTAAAGAGGCAAACAGACACAGGAAGTGTTTGTAATAACAAGTTTTAGCTGATTAGCTGATTAAAGCTGATTAGCATGATTAACTGCATGGAAAACAATTTTGCTTAGTTTATTTAAAACAAGATCATAAATTTAGTCTGGATTTCTCTGCATGCTAAATTAAAACTGTAGAAACCAACATCATAATACGATAACGTTTTATACAGAACGCTTTTTTTCTTCTTTGGTCATGTCATATTTGGCATCAGTGTTAGGCCCCTGAGTCTGGATTTCCCTGATTTCATCTAATCAGACAAAATAATTCTTCTTTGGACTTAATCAGTAAATTAAATATAATGGGTCTCTCTTCATGAAGAGAGGGTCAAAACCTACATTTAGTGCCAAGAAACCATAAAGATTTCAGATTCACCACATCATTGAGCTATTTTGTCATCTATTAACATAATTTAGTTCTATCCAAGCAAGAATCCAAAGCCCATTAATACTGCTCAGCATGGCAGCGAGGTTCTCTGAAAAAGATCTGACCTATTACTAATGAAACAACTGTTTCCTTTTCAAGTGTGTCGCTGTACCGACTCCTGCTCACAACAACGTTCCATTTGTGCAGTTTCTGTTTCCTTTCGCTTATTTCTGTTTATACCCACCCAGATTAAATAGGATGAACGAGATGAGTCAACCAAAATAGTGTCATGGAAATCATTTGTTAAATAAAAAGGTCATATGTCTTGATGTACATGCTAATAACTTTATATGTTACTCATTAGTTCCAGTCCTCTAATTTGATTAGAAGAGCTCCATGTGTGCTGATACACAGTGTAACACTGAGTTCAGGTTTATTGGCTGAACAAGTTTCTAGGAACTTTAAAGGCATTATAACACAAATATATACATATACAACTCAATGTACAATATATAATCTAGTATGATGCAATGTAAAATGCAATGCAGTATATATACAATGTGACACTCCAGGTGAACAATTGACACTGAAAACAAATGAATAAAATAGGGCATAATGTTCTGTATTATTATGAAGGAATTTTCTTATTGATTTTTTTTACAGGTGTTTTACCTGTATTTTGCATTTGGCACTTCATTGCGTTTTGTTTTAGGGTTAACAGAAATGTCCGTCAAATTAATGGATAATGCAGACTTTTTTTTTTACAGTGTATAATGGGCAGAATAAATACAATAATATTCATGAACAGTGCTTTTATTTAGACCATTAACCAATGCACAAATCTGCTGAATTACAAATATTTACACACAAATATTTACACATTCAACACTGATATTTGACATTTTTAAGTGAGAAATTATTTTTAAAAAATGTATAATATGTAGAAAAATATATAATATATATAATGTTATATGATAAAATAATATACCAAATAAAGAAATACAAAAAAATGGCTTATGACTTTACAGTGATAAAAAAACACATTCAAATCTGCTCTAGAATGATTAAATCTGATCAAATCATGATTAGTTCTAAGTGCTTTGCGTAATGTTTTTTTTCCCATTAAATGCATATATATCAAGCCACACATAAGCACATCAGACGACTAGAGCAAAGATGAAACTATATGAGTGTAGCCCAGCTGACAGACACCAGTGTTGCTGTGTCTTCCTCAAGGTGAGAATTGTTTTTGTTCTCACAATTCACACAACATCTTTTGTCTTTCAGCTTTGACGCCAAACATTAGCTGAGCTGTGTCTCACAGTGTGGGACAGAGGGAGAGAAATAAAAGTGTGTGTGTTGTTGTTCACAGGAGGAGTTGTTTAAAAACCCATCTGGCACTTTGTAGACAGAAAACCTGGATTGCGTATTTCACCCCTGCATCACTTCTCTGCACTACTTCCTGCCATTGATCAGAGGAAACAGGAAGTGCGGTGGTTCTTAGATGATGTGAGCACACTCACCGTTCCCCTCAGGAATAATAATCAGACTCCATTTTCTCTGCTCACTACCCATCACTCTGATTAATACCCAGGAGTGCCGGCTCAGGTGCCTGTATTTACAGAGGGGCGGATGCTGTGCTGGAGTCAGCATGCAGCCTCCTCTGTTTTGCACCAAAAACCACTACAGTGTCAGTGCAAGGCTTAACGAACCAATAAAAGCAGCTTTATGCATGCTTAATTGAGAAAGAGACACAAAATGCTTGCACAGAGAGTTAACGTCTGACCTCAACAGCAGTTGTGTGTGTATCATCACTGTCTTTAAAAAGTGCTTGTTCATTATGCAAAACCCCTGTCAAAAATATAAAATAAAATTAAATAATACAATACAATATAATATACTATAATACTAGGGGTTTACATTAATTTATATCAATTTATATCAATTTTACACATTATTTTTTTACATTTTGTATCAGTTTAATATTTAAATGTAACTAAATTAAAGTAAAATACTTTAATATATTATATAACATGAATAACAATAATATTTTATATAACACATATATTTTTGCTCTTTTGTTGTTTTGATTGCTTCTATTACCCTCATTTGTAAGTTTTATATGCATAAAAGTGCTTAAAAAATTTTACAATTGTATATATAAATGTAAATAATTAAAGTAAAATGTAGTATAATGGCAGAATCAATAATTTACTCAGCTAAAAAGAGGAAAAAATAAATAATATTAACCTATATAATATAATATAATATAATATAATATAATATAATATAATATAATATAATATAATATAATATAATATAATATAATATAATATAATATAATATAATATAATATAATATAATATAATATAATATAATATAATATAATATAATATAATATAATATAATATAATATAATATAATATAATATAATATAATATAATATAATATAATATAATATAATATAATATAATATAATATAATATAATATAATATAATATAATATAATATAATATAATATAATATAATATAATAATCTGCCATTATACTAAATTTTACTTTATACAAAATTTATATGTATAAAATTGTTAACATTTATAGCAATTGTATTTATTAATTAAACTAAAGAAAAATGTAGTATAAAGCCAAAATCCAATGCTTTTCATTAAATAAGAGGCACAAGTGGGGGAATAAGTAACAAAACAACAACAAAAAGAGCACTCCCCATATATCAAAACTTTGCTGAACATATTATTCTCTGTTTGCCAAAATATGTTCTCGCTGTTGAAATGAAAGTGGTGGAGTTTAAAATCAAAGCCGACAGGCCCCAATAAATCAAGCTAAATCACAAATCAATAAGAAATACCAGCTAAATTATGACTAATGGCATAGCAGTCATAAACTAACACCAACACAACTCAGCAGGCCATTAATTTCATGGCAATGCAAAATAAACAGACACATTTCTTTCATGGCCCTAATAAATTTCCCTGAAAAACTCAAAGAACAGTCCATCTGCTTCCAATAATTTTTAATTTCCCTTTCTGTCCCACTCTTATTAGGTATTCCGCTGAGATATTTGTTCATTTACCTCCTCCCATCTGCATTCAATTACTGTATCCCTGAACACACTTCCTATTTGTTTCTCTCCAGAAGTGCGTAAAACACCCCCACCTGTATCTTAAGCAAACTTTATGCTTGTTTTATTATCTGTGAGGGGCCATGACTCATTTTGGCTCCGCTGCATGCCGGTGCGTGAGTTGGACAGGAATCTGGTTTTGATGTGTTTTGGCTAGGGCAGAAAACACCTGCACCTATTCTCTGGGCTAATCTATTAGACTGGTAAATGGCTGAGCAGATGTTCTGAGATCAGCAGGGACTCCAGCCTCGGCTTTATGACCCGTTCCCCCGTTTGCCCGTGGCTTCTGAACTCAGATCAGAGGACAATTGTGTGTTCGCTGTGTTTTCTTTGTAAATCATATTTTCAATAAAAAAGAGCCCCGTGGGGGTCATCCATAGCCCTTAAATACGCACAGTTGGCTCCTGCAGACTGGATAAAGCAGTACTAGTTGGGGTAATTGCATTCCTTGGGCAATATTTATATATTCAACCTTTCATACAGCTGGGCAATTTTCTTCTCTCAATAAAACGTAAATGATGAGAATCACAGATTGCAAAAGCATTTATGTCACAGAATTGCATTACTCAAAAGACTACTCAGCAGCGTTATGCTGCATTGGAAACGCATTCGCACCCAAACTCACGCATGGCACCCTCACGCAGCGCATTTCCCCGTCATCACCCCCCCCAAGATCCCGAGATCATCCGGGATCAAAATGACCCATTTGGTGACAGTTTAAATAATGTGATCTGACAACTACTGCTAAGACGAAATTGTCCTCTTTCCAAGTGTGTGCATGTAATGGGATGTTTTCCTGAAAAACTAAGACGCTGCCCTCAAGAGAGCTGCCATATCGGTGCACAAATCAATCACGTTCACACATGACAGCTCAAGTTGTTCTTATGTGTCACAGGACTGATAAGCAGAGAATCAGGATGTCATTTTAAGCAAGGGGATGATAATTTACACATGTTCCCATGCCAACTATTAATAACTGACTGCTTTATTGCAGAGCCAGCCAGTCATGCACTTCTTTAAAGGAGATAGAACATGTTGTCACCGGTGTTTTCATAAATCCTGCCGAAAGGAATGTGGCATTAAACGGGGGAGAAAACAGAGCCCTGCGAGCCAAAAATAGTACCAACATATGACTGTAATTTCCTCTGCCACCAATCTTGACGTAGGAAACAGCGCCTCCTCTGCTTCGCCTCAGCATTGCAAAAGGTAAACACAAGATGGCAGCCATAGTGGATTCAAGTAACAGCCCAGTGTTGAATGACTCAGAGCTCTTTCAACATTAAACACAATACCCTTGAGTCTGACTCTATAAAACTCATTAGAAGAGTCTCAAACTCATTAGAGTCCCAAAATAAGATGTCACCATCTGATTTGTCAGTTAACGTCACACTGGCTTTTTATAAGAGGAATCATTGCACCAGTAGAAATGGATCGGGTCTAAGACAAGCTGGTTGTCAAACTGATGAAAGAGGTGCAGCAAAGACGACGGATGGCTTCTCGGTAAAATTTACAGTTTCCAAATGCAGGGATACGGGAGAGGGCCAGGGCACAACTCAGCCTGACAGTTTGATTGACCTCTGAAACCAGAGAAAAATCATTCTGGTTTGTTTTCGTGCAGTAAATAAACTGCCTCAGTCCTTCAGAAAGTGGCACACTGAGCCAAATATGAAATATGATGCCCAGTATTTTTCAGTTATAACAGAAATATATGGATTTTCAATAATTAGCTGAGGAATACGACAGTGATAACCAGGGAAGGAGACACAGAAACTGTGGGAGAGGGCGCCATTGCTTGTTTGAGTCCTGGTTCTTACATTTTGTCTCATTGCTCTGGCTGTGTGCAGGCTTGAGACAGATCTGTTGTGATGGCAGGATCACCACTCACTAATAATTAATCAGATTCTGCAGTCTCGCAGTGGTGCGACACCCAATCCCCCTTTGGCCCTCAGATCTGTCTGCTGCTGTTGAAAACTTGTTTGGCATGAGAGCATGAAGGCCCAACTACTATATTTACATCTCCTAGCGCTCTTCACCTCAACATGCCAAACAACCACCCGGTCTGTGGTAGGAAACACAAACACGTAAGTTGTAATGTTGACTGTTAAAGCAGCAAAATACGTGTCTGTGAAAGTGAGTCGTGCACCTGCATGAATTTTTGACTTTCACTGGCTCGCTGTGTTTAGGGCTCCCTTTAACTTTCATTCAAAATAAATCTGGGAGGTTACCGAGCCGAGGATGATGTGCTTTCATCAAGTGACCAGATGATCTGGGGAAAATATAAGAAGTCCTGTTGGCATAAGCCTGGTGACACACTGTATAAGCCACTTGGCAGTTTCTTACTCCTCAGAAAAAAAAGAGAGAGAGAGAAGAATATATATGAAATGAACTTGGTGAGGAGGTATGCCTTGGGCAGAGCTTGTCAACATCGTTTATCATTAAATATTTACTGTAGCAAATGATAATTTGAGGAGCAAGGTGGATATGAAAAGTGATGCATTTAAATTTTTCTGTCTTCAATAAGCTCCTAGAATCCCAAACTTTAACCCAACAAGAGCACCTTTACCCTCAGCGATGGTGTTAATCCAAGGCTCTGGCATTCCTCTCCATTTCACTGGACACTTGTCAGCTCTCAGAGGTGCAGATGTTTAGCTGTCAGAGCGGTTTTATAATGCACAGAGCTTGTGTGATGCATTCACATTATGTTGAGAACTTGTTTGGTCGGGGTACACAACACAAACACATTATGTTGTTTATGTTGTACTTAATGAGTACTTAACTGTTTGCATGTATGGGATGAGTCTGAATGAAGAGGGTTTGGATGACATATGAAATGCTGAACTTACTTGCAAGTCTTCCAAAGCATATTGTCAAATCAGTGGAAATGGCATTGCTGTTGCTAGCAAAGTGTTTTATGAATAGAGTGGATGTGAAATCATTGCTGAAACTTGCTTAAAAGTTTGGCATTCATCTTCATTCATACGGTTTCTGGATACATCTGGGTGTTTCTTCAACTAAAGGCACTTTAATGTCACAAGGGTTGATTTTTATTCAAAACTAACATATTATTTATTTGATTTTTTTATATGAAAGTAATATTATATATTTTATTGTTTACCTTGTTAGAGACCCAGACTTTCAATTTATAGTATATAAATCCATCATAAAATTTAAAATTATTATTATTGTTAATGTACTAATCTAAATAAAAGGTTAAAATAATAGTAACAAATCAATAAATTAATTAATTAAAAATAATTATAGCCATCCCAAAGTTTTGCACCTAATAAATAATATATTAAAAAGAGGTCGTGTGAGGAAGATTAAGATAACCCAAGATACGTCACTAGTATTTGTATAGTTCAAACTCTAATTTGGTCACATTTTGAAAAGAAAAATGGAATTATCAGAAAAACTATGGAATTAGCCTTAGCATGACAAAGGTCAGCCATTATATTACAAAATGTTTAAAATGTCATTTCCACTTCAAAATAATAGTTAAAATGTCCATGACAGTCCTTTAAAAAAAATTAGAGCCGCTGGACATTGTTAGACAAATTGAATCAGTGAAATTGTAAAAAGTAAGAAAGATTATTTTCTATTAGTCAACAGAGCCAAAAGTGTCCATACTCACAGAAAAGTGTTTTTTTTAGTGTTGTTTTCAAATATAATACTGAGATAAATCAACTAACCATTACCATTCAGTCCGCATATTACTGCTGTATCTTGCCATTAAAGCTTTATAAAGGCTTATTTGTTGAACATACTGATATATTGCTTGAGTCTATTTATTGGCTCTCTAAATTCCCCTCTGAATTCTCATCCCTGTCAAGTGTTTCTGCAAGGTGAGATGCTTTGAGTGAAACACAATCCATTTGTCAAAGGGGGAATATATGATGGGCCCTTACCCAGACAGCATGGATGTAAACAGAGCTATAAAATGTTAACATCTTCTTTTATATTTATTTTTTCATTTATTGGGGTTTATTTTTTGCGCCTCCAAAGGTTAAACACACTAATCTCTTATCTAATGTATCAGTCAAAATAGCAATCTGTAAGCACCAGTTGACTTGAGAATTGAAAGACCCCACCGCGTGCCTCGTCCTGGATCTGGTTGCCCATCTGCATGACTCGAGCTGCCATTATGACAGCTCCACCTGCCCAGAACAGATGGCCAGCTGGTCCCGAGTATGATTTACGGCCAGCGTAAACTTACTCAGCAGGATCTCCAACACATTTGTGCATTCACTCACACGTAGAAGTGTTACATGATGCTAAAATCAGGGGGCATGCAGACCGAATGACAGCAATAAATGTTTAGAGCCGTACTTATCACTTTTCAAAGGAGAGTTCCTTGTCCATGTAGAAGATTCTGGAAATCACTTGAGCGGATTTATGTTGTATGCAGCAAACTACACCAACCTGAGTATCTGATGTATTTTGCATTCAATACCTTCCGTCTATAAAAAGAAAATTAAATAATAAAACCGTCTGTACAACCCAATACCAGGCTCTTGTGGTTAATCCAACTTTTCTGACACCCAGTTTGATTTTCATTTTTCAAGGTTAGGTGATTAATCTCTTGGCAGGATGTAAAATCCTGCCCCGGGAAGCTTTTTAAGAGACTGTACCCTGCGTTCGGTTTACAGGTACAAGGTCTTTGCTTTAAATATTAACAAAGCCACAAAGCACACAAGAATCAGTCAAGTATGAGGTCAGGTTTGTAGTGAGATTATTCACTCTTGCTCATATAGGCGCACAAGTGCGTTACACACGCAGGACTGATATGCCTAGGTTAAGCTGTTGGCCTGACTTATGGTACCAATAAAGTTTAGTGATTTAGAGTGCACAAATGAAACGGCTCTGTTGAGGGAGGGGCGGCGTGACACTGAAGGCTGTTTGGAGGTCAGTGAGTTTTGAAAACCTTGTTCTCGGCATTATCCTCCAGGAATATATATTCTTCTATGGCTTGTTAATAAGTGTTTCAATCTAAAATACAACTAATCTTTCTGTAAGGCAGCCAGGATGACAAGATATGTATATATATACACATATATCCTCAGGCAGTTTCTGTCCTCGAGGTGTCATGCTTAGAAATGAGTAAATAAAACCAGCAGAGCGCTGTGCTGGCCCAGAAGAGCTGATACATCAGAGACCTTCCATCTTCCTCAGTGCTTTTATTTTACCCATTATATCCCTGTTAATGAGTCGCTGAGAACACCAAAGCCAATATATAGGGGTAATGCATCCAAACAGCCGATGTAATGAAATGGGGCTTATCAGTATGTGTGTCCATTAATGCGTGGGCTTTGGGTGGGAAAAAAAACAAGGTCTGGTGTTGGCATCGTTGTGGATTTTGGGTGATAAAACGAGGGCTCTGTCATTTTCCGCTGGCTTGTTACCTTTCAGTTCCTAGGTAGAGCTTTTTTAGCCTTGTTCCTTGAAAGAAACAGCGTAGACCCACTTTAATTAATTCCAACATGCATTCGTATTATTCTTTTATATAAGTGCCAGGTTTCCTGCGTGCATCCATTACGAACCCAACTAAAGCTCTTTTAGTATATTTATTACCGCACAAACTGGGTTTAAATTATTAAACGTAATGATGTAGGCTCCAAAAATATGTTGTTCTTTATTTTCTCCGCAGAGAATCAATGTTATGCATTAGCAGTATAAATTAAGTAATACTTTACCTAGGCATGTTGCTGCCTTTGATACATTCTCTTAGCGAGATATATTCTCTGAGCTGAGCGCTCCCAAGGCCTCTTGGGGAAAGGATGATATAGTTCATTCTAATGAAAGAGCTTGCGGCTGGTAATGGCTTAAATGATGCATTTGCACTGAGGAAAAAATGTGTTGGGAAGATCTTGTCAAAACAAGATCATTCACCAGATAACTAAATAATGATGTCACTGTATCTGTGTGTATAATGATATGGGTACTACAACGTAAACATGGTTTATGAGGACACTTCCTGTGTCCCTGTAAAACAAAAGGCTTAAAAAACATACAAATGTCATATCATCTTTTATTGTAAAATTAAACAACATTTTATCAAACTTTGATAATTGATTTAAACAACTGAGAAGACTGATTTTCATTTTATAAAAAACACTTGTCAATTTCATCAAGTAAAGACCAAATTTATACTCACGTGCGTTATGCATTAGGTATGTTACAGTCTCTGACAGACAGCATGTTGAAACCGTTCAGAATGCCATTTTCTCCTTCTCAGAAAGTGATGACCTAGCCAAAACATGTGGTAGTGTATGTTTTCATGTGTACTCCCTGGACCGCTGCAGGCTTCTCATAATTACTACTCGTATTTTGAACATTTTTTTGACAAAATGTTACATTCAGCTGTCACAAATTTGTTTACTTTTGAAAATCAAAGGATTTGATGCCTAAAGTTGTGTTGTTTTTACTTTGTCTTTTAACAAAAATCTTGAAAATGCAGATCCTACAGATTACATTTTTCAAAGTTGTAAATAAAACAAAGATTATTACATTTTACAAGAAAATACTTCATTTTCTTTTTTTTTACTTTAATTCAGTGTTACTTGCTGTTTCTTTGTAATTACTTGAGAAATTTACTAGCGATTTCTGAGTGAAAGTTGTTTCTACATACATTTTTTTCAGTGTACTGTAGAATAAAGCAAAAATAATTTTTGTCATAGTCCAGCAAGAATATATTATTATCACAGTCACAGGACACTGTCAAAAATGAATTTTCGAAGTTGTTAATAAAACAAAGATTATTGCCGTGTGTTTTACAAGAAAATGCTATTTCAGTCTTTCTACTTCCAAATTTCACATTTAATACAATGTGTTACTTACACACTACAAACTACTTGGTGCAAAAAGCCTCTGTCCTGCTCGGATTTACATTCTCGCAGCATCTCCATAGGAACAGATAGGGTGGAGAAAATGGCCTCATCGAGTGTCTGCATGCTTGTAGTGATTGGTGGTCTCATCTGCTGAAACCATTGCATTAGTATCTGCTTCCCAGATCTCCTGTGGCCCACACTACACTCTCAGGCCAAAGAGCATTCAGTTGTAGGGAAGATAAACTGAGATTACCCCTCTCTGCCATTCCAAAAGTGCAATATATTACTAGGACCTCCATGTGACTTCAATTACATTAACAAGCTTAATGTTAGTGTTAAAACACAGTTAAGGACAGGCCAGGGGCCACGGCTGAGGTAGAGGTCTGCCGATGACTAATGTCTGACCTGTCTGAAAAACACAAAAGAAAATTCCTTTTGGTCAGCGAGATATTTGAGAGGAGTCAGAAGCACTTTTCGCCTCTGTCTTAACCTTCGTAATCGCTAATTGTGCGATTTCTCTTTTGTACTTTAAGTTCGTTCAGACAGGTTATTTCAGCTTGTTATCGGGAAAGCATTTATCCACTTGGAATTATTACTCCACAAGGCCCTCCCACAGCAACATAAACGGTAGTGAATCTTTTAGAGTTATGGGTAAGCCTTTCCTCATTAGATAGGCAATCGACTGGGGGAGAGCAAAGCCCAATTCCAGCCTTTATTGAGTGTAAAGGAGAGCCAGACTGACATTTACATCTCCTGGTTCTTCATGACTGGGTGGCTGGGAAATCGCCCCATAGATCTCCCTTTTGAGGAGGGGTGCTGGAGTAAAAGACTGGATCCAATTTACTGCCTTGACTTATGAATCCTGCCTGATATTCACGTCTCTGATAAAGAGGATATAAGAATAATAAATTCTGCTTTGATCCACGGCCAAATGAAGAGGAATTCATCAGAAATTCAAGCTCTTTACTGGCATAGGGGTCAGTGATGAGAAGAGCATCCACCTTGAATGTTCTGAGAAATTGGTATTCATGTTGGTTTGGAAAAACTTTGATACCATTTTCAACAAAGGTTCAATGCCTTCAATCATGTGGTGGTGTAATTCTCAAGTAAAAATAACATGTTTTACTTACACCTTGAATACCTTGTGTATTAGTGTTCCTAAGCATTAATTTAAAGGTTTTTAAATATATTTTAAGATAAAAAGTATTTTTTTTAAATCATGAATTATTAAAAAGGGCAGTTGCACCAGGTCAAATTATCTGATATTTTAAGAGAATTATTGATCCGATTTTTTTTTCTTAATGTTTCTGCATGTTGAGAGCACCAGTCGATTTGTTTTTCTAAGAAACAGTTTAATAGTTTTGTTTTTTTTACTGACCCATTGAACTTGCAGATAACAAGTGTATCCTCACCAGGGAAATGCCCATTCAGTTGCACGCCTTTTGTTTATTGTTTAGCCTGTGTAAATATTGGGAACATTCATGCCAACTTATTCTGTCATGCAAGCATTTTGCACAAGGTGCTAATATCACCAGCATGAACAACACTTTCTGTCAGTGGGGTTTCTACATGCAATGAGCTACTCCACAGTTTTTTGCTGACTCTGCCAAGGCACTGCAACCTGGACAAAATATCCACTCACTATCCCAGGCCACTATGCATTGCATACATCAACAGATTTGCTCTTTTCATTCAACAGCAATTACACTTTTTTCTTCGAGATGGAAGGTGGCATCCCAATGCCTAACAATGTCACAGAGGAACTCTTCCCTCTAAAGTGTGTGCCCTAAATTGCCTTTGCAGTCATCATCCAATTAGACCTGAAATATGGTAAGTGCCGCAGCTATTATTGTGAACCAAAAGGGGTACGAAGAGGGAAGGTAAGGAGTAGTTTTCAGAAGAGATGTGTGGTTTGTTGATTTGTGCTTACACAGCAGAAAAAGAGTGCAATGACGAGGGATAGCATGGCACAGCCGCAGGATAATAAATAAACACTCTTGGATGGATTCGTCTCCTGGGGACATATATTACACCACTCGCAAATACAACAGAAAAGATCAGTGTCTCGCAGATGGAGTGGGCACTGGGAAATCAATGCATGACTCGACAAAACCTATTCTTTAGGCCGAACAACCAGCGATGCCACAATGAACTATGAGGAATATTTGGCTGGAAGTACTTTAAGACTTCTGAAGTGACTAGGTTAATAAATGTGATGTATGGTCTGTTTCAGTGGCTTTGCCAGATAAAGTCACTGTTTTCAAAGCTATACTAAAACTGGCACTATGGGACTGAAGGCCAGTTGAGTAGTGGTGTATTCTTAGTGAATGAATCATGGTTTTTGAACCAATCTTTCAAGTGTTTAATTCGTTCTCATTCACTTCAATGAACTGATTCAGGCTTTCCTGTCTTCTAATATTGACTATATCGCACAAGACAAATGGCATTCAAGTGTTGGCTGTGAAGGAGCATCTCATTGGTTGGATCTACTGAATGAACTATCTACTGAGATCTACTGAGTCTTACATTTCACTGCTGGTCATATATTCTCTATATAACCATGTATGTTACAAATAAAAAATCTTGAAAAAAATCTTGAAAATCTTGAATACACGCACTTAATTGAGCGAGTTGGTGATTTGCGTCTGAAGATTCAGAGATATCCATAAATAAACTGAATGAAATCAAGGTTGTAACAAAATGGTTGAAAGATTGACAAATCATTTTAGTGGACAGATTCAATAAATTTGATTCACTGGACCTGAGCAAACACACTCCCTTCACTGAATGAGACTCAGAGTGCTACTGAATGAGTCATCTTGTTTGTGAATGAACTGAATGAACTCAATGTCAGTCCTCATCACTACAGCTGAGAGATCTTTATGAAGGTGTATTAGTTCCTTATTCTGATCTACATGACGAATTTCAAACCGTTTGAACAGTCAATAAAGCTTTTCTTCTGTACAAAGGCTGTCTTCTGTGCATCAAAACCAAAGAGATGAATAGCAACCTAAAGCAACCAATCAAAGTCGGTTTCATCCAGACGAGGTGGCTGCAGCAGGCGATATCTGGAATAGCAACCTAAAGCAAACAATCAAAGTCAGTATAATCCAGACGAGGTGACTGCAGCAGGCAATGTCTGATTTATATCAGCCGTTCACCAACTGGCATGGTAACTGCTGCCTCTGATAGCAGCTAAGGCTCCTAGTTTGATATAAGCTTTCAAACCTGTCGGCCCAAAGATGTAGCGTGGCTCGGCTGACAGCAGGATTGATTTTCATGGCTCTTAAATGCAGCCTATGCAAGGAGAACCAAGGACACTCCCTTTCTCAGGTAATGACAATTGTCTTTAAGAAATAATGGCCTTGATGACGCTTTTGAAAAGTTTCCAGGCTGCCTCCAATAATGAATTCCTGGTCGATGACACAATGATAGATTCCATCCATCTGAAAGGACGCTGTTGCCACAATTTAATTGACGAGGAATGAATCCTGGGGTTACGAGGAGCCGGCTAAATTTCATGTGATCAGCAAGGTTTCAAACAATCATTGGCGAACTGATGTCTGCCACATATCTATAAGTCATTGTGTTTTATAGGCCATTAGGGATCTCCGGAGAAAGGCTGCATGGGGAGCGTGGCTTTTTGTCGAAATTAAAATGTCAGAGAGAAAGAAAAAGAACAAAACAGGGAATCTGTAATTAATTACACAGCCATAAAAATGCAATAATCAAGAGGCGATTCCACTCTCTAGCACAGCAATTTCTGATCACAGCAACCTCAAATAAAATGCATTAATCTCCCTAAATTAAATTTTTAATCTGAAAAGCTATACATAGGGATACAGTATGCGTCCTCCCTTGCAGTATGCAAGCGCTATAGCTAAAAAATGAACTGGACTGAACATAATACTAACAAAATCTGAAGCCAAAAATCTACATTTACTCTGCAAACTAGTTTACAGATGAGTTTACAGATGAGATGAGCTCACAAAATGAAAAACATCACAGAAAAGCTATTGTATGAAATGTATGTGCAAATTACGTGTTGCTATTAACATTTAAATCCTAACTTCCTCCATTTTGCACATGCAGGGAATAAAATCTGCAGTTTGCTGAGGTGAGTGCGTTCAGTAGGAAAAAGAAGTTCTGCTGTTTGCTGCTAATGATTTTCCAAATAATATGCCCAGAGGGCATCTATTGGAATCCAATAGTATAAGTGTCGTTAATGTGAAGGAAGACACAGTGTTATGTGACTTTCATTGACTTGTGCATCAGCTAGTTTAGACTGAACAGCACTCACTCTGTATATGTCAAAGTAGACTAGGTACGACTGCAAGTTCATGAGAGAGTTATGGAAAAACAGGGCTTTTACTGACTGAGGGAAATTCCTTACTAGCAACTGGCTACTTCTTAAAGATAAACGTGTCATTTCTGCCACTAGTGTTGGAAAGTGGTATTGCAAAACAAATTATTTTTAAACAGGTTTTGTCATCCGCCATTCGTCAGGAATCAGATCCTAAGCCAATATTGCTGTGTCAGGTATGAATGTCTCTGTATATTAAGCTAAAACAAATTAAATAATTTTCACACACAGAATGCATCTCCAGATTTTAGGTGGCCTGTGGTTTCTTCTTCCAGATTTGAGAATCACTGATCTAGATCCATACATTCTGACACGTTGTTATGTTCTTAAAAAGAGGCAAATCCCCAGCTTTATGGTAAGTGATAACAATCAGTCAATTTGGCCTTTAAATTCAAAGTATGTCATGTTCACTCTACTGGGAATCCTTTCTTCTGTTCTCAGCTATTCATCTTCGGTTCTGGTTTGGACTAACACTATTAAAGCGAACAGAACGGCCTCCAGAGAGAGCAGAATACTTTGAGTGCATTAGGAGGGGTGTAGGAGAGATTCTGTTCAACACAAGGTCCTCCACATACCCTCGCCATAAATATCCTCCGTGTAATACATCAAAAACCATCCCAGTGTCAGTAAAGGGGGTTGGTAGTGGTAAAAAAATGTGTGCCAGCATCAGCTACAGAACTGCGCTGTGAATTATGTACAGTAATCTGCAAAAATTATTGCTGGCTAACCGCCCCTAATGAATCCAGCCAGGTCAGAATGGATTACAGTACCAGTGAAAACATCCATTTAAGCCAAAAGTGAAGCATGGCGAAGGAAACCAGGAATGATAGCGCACCTTTGCTATTCAATAAATTTAATGTTAGATTCACTCAGTGTCTCTCCTGATGAAATGTGGATATGAAGACAAAGATGTCTGTGCTGATGAGAGGACATATTGATCAGCTAGATAACTGTATTAAATGGCAATCTTTCAATTAGCCGCCATATTTCACTGCCCTGATTATCTGCCGTGCTAATTACAAGACAAGCATTTGATCTTCTCATGGCTGTCATTACTTACTGGGCTGTCATGAGTCAGCTTAACAGCATCGGTTTGTCTTTCTCTCTAATGTGGCAAGGAAATTTGCCATTTAATTATTATACACAACCCACCAGTGTTGAGGAAGCTATTTTAAAAACTGTAGCTTGTCAAACTCGGTTAAACTGCGGTTGAGCTACTGTACCGAAAGTGTAAATTAAATGCGAAGCTATTTCTTCACTAACAAAAAGAGGACACAAATGCAAATGAAATGTAATCTTGACAAACTGTTGTGGAGAATTGGAAATTTGTGGAAATTTGGCTGGTCCTTGAAGCGATTATGGCCAGTAGCTTAAAGTTTATTCTAAGCGTGAAGTTGATCTAATATTTAGTATTTTTATTTGATTTTTTATTTGATTTTATTATTTTAATGTTATAGATTCATCTGACAAATGAGAATTGTTCATATCAACAAATATATCTTGTTAATGATTTTAAGTTCTTTTTTTCCAGATAATTAAACAGTTTTTCAATAATTTAAAGGGGTGGTTGATTGCGATTTCACTTTTTTAAGATATCGAGATATCGTCTTTTAAAATTCTGGCAGTTTAATGCCTACAAAAACGGCTGGTAGGGACTACAACAAGTTACTTCCCGGGTTCGTGACGTCACAAACCCAGATAAACCCCGCCCTCGGGAAAAGGCAGCAAAGGGGGCGAGGCCATGCTGCGCTGCTTTAGAGAAGAGGAAGAGAGAACTAGAGGTGCACATAAAAATCTATTCATATATGAATCACGATTCTGTCTTCTAACGATTCTAATGGATTCACAAGTTTCAAAATCAATGTTCTAAAGCAGAGGTTCTAAATACTGTTCCTGGCGTCCCCCTGCTCTGCACACGCTCTGCATCTCTCTCTCTCTCTCTCTCTCTCTCTCTCTCTCTCTCTCATTCAGCTCAGCTCCCACAATGAACTGTTCCAATTATACCCTTATTTTCACATAGCTATGAGAAGCATTAAACATGGACACGCATGCGGTTGCTGTACTGTATTAAAGCTTTAATCAGGATAAAACCGTATATTAAAGCGAACATAAGCAGTAGCATTTAAAACAGCGTATCTAAAAGTATGAGACAACAACAAACAAAAAACATAGGCCTACCATTAAAAGCCGTGCTTGCACAGGTTCTGCACGATCCTCTTCAATAATATCCTCTGCTTCTCAATCGGGCTCAAACTGATAAGTGATATTAACGACGCCGTTGTTTACAATACAGACTTGCACTAGAGGCGGTTTAGCCAATCACAACACACTGGGCTAGCTAACCAATCAGAGCCCATCGCCTATTTCTGAGGGCGGGGCTTCATAAAAACAGGAAATGATCAGCGTGTTTCTCAGAGAAGGGACAGAGTGGTGTGGAATAAAGGTAAATTATGTGAAAAAGAATGCGTTTTTTTTAAATGAAGCATTAACACATGTTAGACTGCACCCCATAAACACAATCAAGCCTAGAAAAAACCCAGTGAACCACCCCTTTAAGAATATGTAAAAGTATGGTATGTGTATGGTGTGTGTGTGTGTGTGTGAAAATATTCAGATGTAACCCTCTTCCTAATCATTAACATTTTCAGAAGTAACTGTAATTTAATTACGTTTTTTTTTCTCAGTAACTGTAACAGATTACAGATTACAGTTATATTCATTTTGTAATTAAATTACGTAATTTTGTTACATGTAACTAGTTACTCCCCAACACTGACCATAATATAGTTGCAATAACATTCATATAATTAATATAACATTAAAATTAATATAAACTAATACATATTTTAGATAATTCCTTTCATTGTAGGTTCATGATACCTAATGTATTCACTACTGTTTAAATTGAACCTTACTGCAAAATGTTATCAAGTAGCTTTTTACTAGCAATATTACTCTATCCTGAAGTTGAGCTGCTGTCATGCCATACTTAAAAAAATGTTGTTAGGTTAGTAGTTCAAACCTCAGAGCACTGTAAACAAGGACACACAAATCCTTCACCAATAAACAAAGACTACAACCACAGCTGAAGATAAAATGAGATGTATATGAATTAAGGACATTTTTTATAATGCTGCTGCTCTAGCTAAACTGAATTTAGTATTTCATATTATTTATTGCCAGACAGTAACAAAATTAGATATTGGATTTTATTATTGATTTTAAGTCTGTTCAACAGACACAGCAGTTCTTCCCCCGACCCCAGCTTTAGACCAAATGTAATTCTGGTAAATATGCACAGAAAACTTGAAGCATTTGCATTATCGAGCCCTGAACATATTGCAAAAAAATCCAATATTGTTTCATTTCCTCATCACGTTTTTCTTTCTTTTACATAAAAAGAACAACCCCAAGCATTGTGTCAAAGTCCCTGCGTTAGTGGTGTCAACACAAGCAGCTCAGGCTAAAGCACACATGCTAACCACAGGCTAACAGCTCTAAACTATCCTTTCACACGCAGGACCGGGAAGCCTTTTAATTTGAGGAATGCGGCAGTGCTATATTTCACCCGTTCTTGGTGTCTTGCATTATCTTGGTAAACATCCCAGGTACTAATTTGATATATTGTGAAGCAGCCTGTGCTCCATCCAGCTCCCAGGGTGATAGATGAATGACTGGAAGATGAAATAGCGACATAAATAAATAATAGATTTATGGCCTGCCAGCACATAGAACATGTATGATTATCTGCTGCACCCTGAAAGCTACTTCTTTTGAGTGATAAGCGAAGGGAGAGTGATTTAGCAAATGACTCCATCTCCCCGGTGGGAAGGGAAGAGCAGGGGCTGCAAACTGAGCTCATTTGTATCACGACTGTAGTCTCCGGCACCTAGCAGCAGTGGTGCACTGTCCTGCAGATTGTTCATAGAGTTATGGATCTCATCTCCCGCAACCACACCAGCAGTTTCCTATTCTTTCTCTCAAGCGCCAAAAAGCCATCAGCATAACTCCCTCTCTCTCTTTCTCAGAGGCCTTGCTAGTTATGCAGTAACAAACTGTAGTGATTTTACTGCAGTACCTCTAAAATATTTGTCTGAAATATTTGACTTCTGATTTGGTTATAATACCCATTGGTATTTTCGGCGCACTTAAAGCGGTTCCTTCCCTAATTGATCGATGGCACGTCTTCATAAATCCCAAAACCTGGTGGAGTTTATTGATCCTACAGGAGCACTTGTACCTCTCAGCATATGTCACCTCACACGCTCATAGGCTGCTAAGTAGGAGGCATTTTTTACAGTGAGGGCATTATCATATGCAGATGCTGCCCGTTGTTAACCGCATCAGTGATTTAATGGGAGACAGCATGACTTGCATGGCACCCAGGAGAGGGCTTGATTTGGTGTGTGGCCCAATTTATATATTTACATACTGGCCATAAATAACCTTAATGCACCTCGGCGGATTGCTTGAGAGTAATTGTTTATCCACTTCCTAGCGGACATGATTGACAATATTCTTGATGAACAACCAGCAGCCTTGTTTTAAAGGATTGATTTGGCTGTAGTGGATGCAGGCAGGGGTGATCTGAGGCTTTGCTTGGCTTCTCTACACTGCAGGATTGAGAGCGCCATCAAAGTCCCTTTAAGGTAAGTCAGTTCACCCGGCAGCCATTCTGGTAACACCCTCGGGCAACATATGGTAGCTTACTACTCTCTAATGGATGGCAGTGATGCAACTGATGCCGGTAGGTCACATGACAACAGGATGAATACAGTACTTCTTGATTTCATCCATACTACACAATACTACATCGGTCACAAAGTAAATTTCAAACCAATTGAACGGCTCTGGGCTTACGTATAGCGGCCCATAGAAACAGTCGCTAATGAGGTATCTACGTATACACATCTATGTTTAAAAACCCTCTTTTGTGCAGAACTACTTCCTTCCACCACGGATTCAAATCTCAGTTTGACAGTTTAATAGCTGAGCTCAAGCCTCCGTTACTAATTCGAAAACATTAGAACTAGTAACGAAGGAATTTTTGAGTTGCTTCATTGAAAGCTTATTGTTTTAATGTATTAAAAGCAGCGTATTATGTAGAGTAGAGTATTATTAGAGAGAGATGGACCGAGCGAGTGTGATTAGGCCTACCTGCATCTAATACAGCATATTTGAAGTCTAAACAAGTACATTCTTTCCAAAAAAAACTCTTAAAACTACATTCTGTGACACAAAAACAGTATTACTTATAAAATTATAGTGGATTTGGGTGTCCGCCATGACGCGCGCTGTGAGAAATACCACAAGCGGAGTGATACAAACAGTGAAACGTTTGGAGATCTGTTATTACTACAATATCGCACTCCTCTCAGCCAATCAGATTTGAGGACCCTACATTAATTCAATAAATATTAATAAAAATTCATACATATTTTTGAATAACACTTTTAATTAGTGAAGCTATTAGTTTTGTTAAAATATTTATAAAGTAAAATAATATTTTTGAGTTGCTTCATTGAAAGCTTATTGTTTTAATGTATTAAAAGCAGCGTATTATGTAGAGTAGAGTATTATTAGAGAGAGATGGACCGAGCGAGTGTGATTAGGCCTACCTGCATCTAATACAGCATATTTGAAGTCTAAACAAGTACATTCTTTCCAAAAAAAACTCTTAAAACTACATTCTGTGACACAAAAACAGTATTACTTATAAAATTATAGTGGATTTGGGTGTCCGCCATGACGCGCGCTGTGAGAAATACCACAAGCGGAGTGATACAAACAGTGAAACGTTTGGAGATCTGTTATTACTACAATATCGCACTCCTCTCAGCCAATCAGATTTGAGGACCCTACATTAATTCAATAAATATTAATAAAAATTCATAAATATTTTTGAATAACACTTAATTAGTGAAGCAGTTTTGTTAAAATATTTATAAAGTAAAATAATAACACAAAACAAATAATAATTAAAGATAATGACAGACAATTATATTTTATTTTAATTTTCTTGTAATATATTTTTCTTATAATGTTCTATTTATTTATTTTTACATGGCATTATTTACATTACATTATTTACATCATATTTTTCACCATGACAATTTTTATGACTCCCAAAAATTAAAAAAAATTACATTTAATTCAGAAATGAACATGCTCATCACAGAAAAGGTGTATCAAAATCAATGTAAATGACTTTTTTTGTGTGTTTTTGAATAAATTATTGGGTAAGACAAAAACTAAAAACTAACCAAGCAACTCTGACAGTAGTGCCATTTTTTTAGTTAACCTGTTATTTTCCTAAAGCGTATCAGTTTCCACACCCTTCTCCAACCCCAACTAAGCAGAACGCAACACTATTTACATAGCACAGGCTATATGGGAGATGTATGAACGTGAGAGTTCGATTAAATCTAATTAAAAATCTCACATGCTGTGAGCAACTGTGACATCTTTATCCTTCTGGTGCTGTGAAAACCCGATTGCACTAGTCCGACCGACTAAGGCACAAATCACAGTGGAGGTGGGGTGACAGGTAGCAGACGTCAGCCTCATTTCCTGCGCATGGTGTGGACACCGTCGTGTCGCTTTGCCAGACCGGGCTTCTTTTCACACTAGCTATGAAACAGGAGATGATGGGAATGAGCAGCTCTCTGGGAAACAGATCTCATGTAGCCACCGAGACAGCAGTTAAGTGCACAAACACCAGTGAATAACATACAATGGCTTAATACAGCAGAGACTGAAAAATAGGACGGTTGCACGGTATCACTGGGTATATTACACTGAGAGTGTACTATCACAAGTCTGTGGTGTTGCCCCAAGAAGGACAAACAGTGCCAGCAGGTTAAACATGGCGTCATATTGGATGTTTTTGCACCTTTCATTCTACCCCTCCTGCCACTGATGTATTGCAGTTGCCTGACAGGAAGAGCTCCAGTAAAACCTCTGTACATACCAAAATACGTTTTACAAGCAGTATCCTAATCAGCTAGCAGCCAGTGGCCCATAAATCCTGTCTGCGTCGGCTGAGCGCAGTCACCGGCGGGACTGAGGAAATTAATATATACGGCCGAGCCTATATAGCCCCGGTCAGGCCAGAGACAGGCGGTACTGTCAGGGCTGTTTGTAAAGCACAGGAGTCATGTGGCTGACGGTAGTCAATAGAATTTGATAATGTATGCTACCATTTTAATCCAACAAAGTGGGTGCATGTGTATGTTTGCATATGGCACGGCATGTCGGTTTTATGTCATACTTATTTGTAAATGTGTACTCCTCCTCCATAGATATGTTGTTACTACAACCGGAGTCTCATTTTCTACAGCAAATACATACATACATACATACAAACATACAGGCATAAATTGCCCAGGTCACATTTCACTCCAGAATCCAAAGTAATGTAAGTAAAAGAAGGCTTTTTAACTTCTCATTATTGTAGTATGCTGTATTTTTTTTGCTGAATTAATTAAAAAATTCAGTATTATTTTTCTTTATTTTGTTTAAACTTAAAACATCTTAAAATTAAAATAGATTTTACTTTTTATTCAACTTTTATTTTGTATTTAAAATGTGTTCTCAGGTGTCTGTTTATCCTAGACAAAGTGTTATGATCATAAATACACATTAAGACATCGATTAATACTATTATAATATATAAATGCTTTAAACAATATCTCTTAAACAATAGTATTGGGAATGATACTTTTCACACTACATTGGAAAAAATGGCGTAAATACAATTTTCACTAAGAAATTGCTAGTAAATTTCACACACAGTTACAAAGAAATGGCACTGTATTTAAATATTCTTAAGTAGAAAAACTGAAATGATTTTCTTGTAAAGCATACTTCAATAATCTTTTATTTTACAGATATGAAAATAATTTTTACAGTGTACAATTAAAAAAAAAACTTGTCCTGAAAATAATGTTACAATGTTACTAAAAAATTTGTACATTTACCAACTATGCTGAACAATACAGTATTGCAATAGTGATTTTCAATAGCAAGTTAGCATAGTACAGAAGTTAGAAGCGTAAAAAGTCCTGAAAATAATGTTACAATGTTACTAAAAAATTTGTACATTTGCCAACTATGCTGAACAATACAGTATTGCAATAGTGATTTTCAATAGCAAGTTAGCATAGTACAGAAGTTAGAAGCGTAAAAATGTATTTGTTCATATGAAAAAAATTCACTTACACTGTAAAAAAATAAAACAAACATTATTGGAGTACAGTTTTACAAAAATAATGCTATTTAAAAAATGTAAGACATGTTTTTCTGCTTTTCACGGTTAAAACCAGTTAAACTCTGCGGACCCGGATACGGGTCCAAAATGACGTTAAAAATGTTTATGCTTCACTTACATAACCTTCCTTATATGGTATCAGCCCATATATGGGTTCATTTGAAAGCTTGGAGTGTCTTCTTTACAAAGAATACCATTCCTTTTGGTTTTTATATTCATAAAGCAGTAAAATTAAGCTTAGAAATGTATTCGTCCCACACACGAATTTCCGCATAAACCTTTGCGAATAATTTTTACGAAGAATGTGTATTTTATATATTTTATTTGAAAAGTATATAATGTTATTTATAAAGAATTACACTCATATTTTGTAGTTCAAAGGGTTTTCTGTACAATGAAACCATTTTTGTTCATTTCCTCCAATTTATGTGTGCAGGGTAAACATTTGAATTTGAGTATGTTAAATTTAGGCGAAAATACCAAAAAACGCGCCGAGCTTATTAATTCATTGTGTTACTTTCCATTTCTACTACATACTAGCAATTTCTGAGTGAAAATTGTTATAATTATTTATCACTGCCTTTGTTTATGGTCCTAAAATATGATTGTTTATGAATAAACTTTATTTTTATGAATTTCTATTTATTTTGGGATTAAAAATGACTCGCATATTCTTGACAGGTTTTGTGAAATTCACTTATAAGAAGTAATTTGACAATTTCTCTCTCCTATAAAGAAGAAAAAGTAGCGTGCATTGTTAGAGTTGCTGAATTAACCTCTAGATGAGTTTGTTGACACCAGAGCTTGTTTGTAAACTTAACATGACATTGTTCAACTGCAGACAGCCTGGCTAATAGCACAGAGCCGTGAGCGGCTCTAACAGCAGAGAGCAGAAGGCCAGCAGGGAGCCAATCGATAAATTAAATGATACTTTGAAGTGAGCACACTTGAATCCCAAAACGACTTAGGTCCTTAGATAACATCTCGAAATGAGATAAAGGCACCTCAGGGGGGGAAAGGGGAGGGCCGGGGTAATCTGTGGCAAATAGGGCTATTTTTCTTTTGGAAATTAGTTTTGAGCAGTTTAAACCGGAGCGATATCTTTATGTGGGTATTAATGAAAGAATTCACTCTCTGTCTTTTCAGGACATCGCCACATGTGGCAGCTGAAGTTGTTCTCTTATAGTCTGTGCACAGTGAGCAAATGGGTCAGGCATGTTCACAACCCAACTGTTCTGACTCACTCACAAATTATCTCTGTCCTCTGGATTTAACAGGCCTGCAAATGCATTCTTACTCTGTGGGATCACTAGCAAAACTGCTGCAAGTTATACTCATTGCTTCTGATAGTAGTGGCCTGGATTGCTTCCAGTAACAACACTATCCCAGGATGGCCAGAAAAACCTGCACTGGCATGCTGTGTAGTAATTAGAAATAGATGATAGATTATTTTTTCTACTTAAAAATAAATTGCTGACTTTATTTCATTTCATTTACATAAGAAAATAGTTTACAGGCATATCTGCTTAGTAAGACTGTCATTGCATGATATGAATGCACAACGTGTAATTCTGCACTGAATGCCAATATCCTGTGATTAGTGACAGAATAGAGCCTGTGCCGTTCACATATCGCCCATCAGATGGCAGCATTGAGATCTCTGTCTTGTGAAACTCATTGCACTGCAGTGTAATGTATATTTAGATTTACACAACCATTGCATAAAAGTGACAGCAAAGACATTTCTGAAGGAGCATGTGACACTGAACACTGGCTTAATGACTACAGAAAATTCAGCTTTGATATCACAGGAATAAATTATATTTTAAAATATATTAAAATACAAAACAGGTATAGTAAATTGTCATAATATTTCACAGAATTACTGTTTTTACTGTATTTTTTATTAAATAAATGCAGTCTTGGTGAGAAAAACAGACTTCTATAAAAAACATTATAAAATATTACCAACCCCATACTTTTGAACAGTAATGTATATTTTTATTATATTATATTTCTATTATCTTGTATGATATTTGTATTATTCAGTTTAGATTGATGATTCACTACAACACTGCTTCCAACCTTTTTTCATGTTTAGGTACCCCCTCTGTAAGGTTTTGACATAATTTCCTTCAATAAAAAATTCCTTATAGTGAATGTGTTAAATGTGACATTGGATGCAAAATTCACACTCCTCAAGATTTCTTCTGACAAAGCCTTCAGAACACAGTGAATATATATATATATATATATATATACAGTGGGTACGGAAAGTATTCAGACCCCCATTAACTTAAATGATTTTAGCAAATGGCTGCAATATAACAAAGAGTGAAAAATTTAAGGGGGTCTGAATATTTTCCGTGCCCACTGTATATATATATATATATATATATATATATATATCTGTTGTGCGTGAGAGGCAGTGGATTACTGTTTTTCTCTGGAAGATAAGCGTCTTTCTGGACACACACATCTCCCTCGTTCTGACAGTCACAGGGCCATGGCTTAGTGCTGGAGGCCCTTATTTACAGGACATTTGTTGCACTTGACATTTATCATTGCTTCAGGGCTATGAACTTCATGCAAACAGCATTGAAGCATTCAATACGCAGGGCTTTGGGCCTCATCCTACTGGGGCATTAGCACAAGTCTTTTCACGCTGAGATAAATCACTTCCACTGCGCCCACAGACAAGAGCTCAGACGTTGGGGGTGGGAGCCGCATCCTCGGGATAAGGGCAGACAGTCAAGGCTTTATCTTCTTTCTTCCCTTGACTAATTGTTGTGTGCATTTGAAACAAATATCACTAACCATTACAGAGAAGTCTTTGTTATTGTGTTGATGCCGGAGGTACTTAAACCGACCAACAGGACTGTTTCTAATGAGTGGGCTGCCGAATATGTCTCCTCTGTAATCAGATAATGTGCGGAAATGCTACTGAATTCAAATGATGTGAATGTCTCATAAAAATACAAGATAGAAGATTTAAAGTATTATTGAATTACAAATTACTGACCTTGCGGAACTACATTTTGGTGGCATGAAATGCATTTTTTTTTACTATCAAGCTAAAAAGGACAAACAACCAAATGAATGAATGAATGAATGAAGCATATTAGAATTATTTCTGAAGGATCATGTGACACCGACGAATGGAGTAATGATGCTGAAAATTCAGCTTTGCATCACAGGAATAAATTACATTTTAAAATATATTGAAATGGAAAGTATTGTTTTAAATTGTAATAATATTTTTGACTTTTTAAAAGAGTACCTGTTTTTGGACACTCAATTGCATTTTATTTACAATTAAATGAACATGTATTATAGAATAAATTTATTTGAAATGCAACCATTTGAACTTAAGAGTATTTTCTTCACCCACTTAAGTAGGACTTAAGTACATATTTATATGTAATTTCATAATTATTTCTATTGTCTTTGAAAATGTAAGTGTACTTCCAAATGTACTGACAAGCATTTATGGTAAGCTAAAAAATATACCTTAATGTCATTTCTATTGAAACTTCCTTGTCATGTATTTTGTAAATTTGTAATTACACATTAGTGCACTCAAATTACCTTTCATTTCATTAATATTATATTATCTGAAAGTACAAGTTTTTTTTTAATATACTAGTTACACTTTTTTACAGTATGCGTACTTACATGTACTTACAATGTACCTACCTAAGAAAGTACTGGGGTTTTATAAGGTAACTACATAGGTTAAGGTTAGGTTTAGGGGTAGGTTCAGGGTTTGTACATTACCCGGTTATTGTAATCACTATAATAAGTACACAGTATTGTCACGAATTCGGTCCATGGACTTCCGTTTATTCACCACCAGAGGTCACCCTTTCCATTACATTGACTCTCGCACAACACAAACTGTTGCATAGCACCCCGGACTACATATCCCATCATTCTTTGCACGATTTGCACACTGCACTGATTGCACTCATTGCACACAGCTGTTTCTAATCACCTCACTCACTATATAACACCCACTCTAACCACCTTTCTCGGCTGAGTATTGTTTAGCCCGTACCCCATTCCGAGTCCCATTCCGAGTCTCTGAGTTTTCCTTGTTTTGCCTTGCCTTGCCTGTTTTCGCGGTTTCTGATCTTTGCCTGTTTTCCTGGATTTTTCCCTCTCGTCTCACCCCTGTGATTCTGTCTGCCGATCGGTGACCTACGCTAGCCCTGGGACTATTCTTGTGTTTTGCCCGCCATATACCTGTTTGCCATTGTTTGACCCTGCCTGTTTACCACGTCTCTTTAATAAAGCCTGCAGATGGATCCACACGTCTCACGTCTCGTCAGCCCCATTACAAGTATGTACATGTGGAACAGGACTGTAAAATTCACATTCAGTTCAATTAAGCACATTTCTTAAGGGAATATATACTGAATTGCGGCTAATGTTTTTGAAAGGAGATTACTACAATCGAAATGAGCTCAAAAAATGTTCAAAAACAACATCCAAGACAGGTAAACACACAGAAACTATGGAAATACTGATGAACCCATCTCATTGCTGAATTAGCAGTGAATTAGCATCCATTCTCTCTCCTGACCAATAAATGATGCTCATCAACTGACAGTGATTTGAAGACTATGTCTGAAACACTGAATTTCCGAAAAGGACTCCGGCACTTTTTTGATTCCACACTTTGAAATGCGTCTGCAACCTTGGAGCAGGTGGTCTGTCCAGCTCTGCGGCCTGCGTCTGGGCTCATCATGCAGATGTTGTGGATCTCTGCTGCTATTTTTGGATCGGTGCAATGACAGCGTCAACTGGAATACTCTTCCCACTTCACAGCGAAAGGTCAGGGAAAATTAAAGGCTACATGAATGTATAAGAAACCCCCTGTCTATAGACATTAGCCTCTAAGCCAGAGCCACTCAACCTGATGAGAGTCAGGCCGCACACAGAGGTCATTATTACTCCGCCGATCCACCCTCGCCACCAGAAATGAGAACAGAAGTCAAAATTTTGCCCCCCAAAGTATGGCGGGCTTGTCATAGCGATGTAATGCAAACACACCCTGGGTGAATTAATTAATTACAAAGCTGGCTCGGAATCAAAGGTAAATATGATTTAATTATATTCCTGGCATCTTTGTTAAGAAGCCAACTGTCAAGCATTAAGTGGGGGTTGAGTATCGGAGCTGCCTGGGGCCGCCGGTGATGGGAGTCCTGCTCAGCCGAGCAGGAGAAACAGGAATTAGCAGGTACATGAAGACAGTTGGATAGCAGTTTCTCCCTGGTGAACACACGCTTGTGAGTGGCACATTGCTGACAGTTCCAAATGCCAGACAACAGAGCTCTCTTTCTCTTTATTCTGCAACCACAAAAACACACGGGCACCCTGTTGCCTGAAGACAATGAGCCCGACTTGACAGTAGATGCAATAAACTGGCTGTGTGGGAGATGTGAAGTTGAAGCAACGCGTGATTTACAGTGGCGCGTTTATGACCGCTGCTGATCACTCTGTTTGTCAGCGCACTAATTCTTATTGAGGTCAGCGTCGTGACTGCTATCCTCAATCTGTCAATGCATGGGCTTCCATTTATGATATCACTCTTCAGTGTCGGTTTATTTCAATGCTACTCGTATTGATGAGCCATCACATATAATGTGCTTGTTTATGGAGATTAAAGGCATGTGAAATGCAGGGCCTCCAGTTTACTTAATCACTCCTACTGTATGTGCTTATTGAGACATGCCCACCATGTTGATCTCTAAGGGTCTAGACTGAATGTCTACGCATAAAAAAATCTAATCCCAAGTTTCTTTTGGTCATTATTAGTTATGCTCTTTCTCTTCCTTATTACTTTCATTTTGCCTTTATTTTTACATTTATTTTCAATGTTCTATAATGTTATTTGTTTTTATCTTTCTTTTCCCCTAACTCTATATGTGACATTTATGCATATGATTACTCATGTACATTGTTTTGTACTATTTTGTCTGTATTTGTAGATTAATTTACAGTAAAGTTAGTACAGCTATGTTCCTGTGGCTCAGTGGTAGAGCATTGCGTTAGCGGCGCAAAAGGTTGTGGGTTTAATTCCCAGGGAACACACATAGTGGTAAAAAATGTAAAGCCTTAATGCACTGTAAGTTGCTTTGGATAAAAGCGTCTGCTAAATGCATTAATTATTAAATTAAAGTTAGTATATCAGGGATGGATTACAACTAATTTTAATGCTTTTGAAAGAATTTTCTTTACACTGCTAAGTTAAGGCTGCTCTGTGTTTAAAATCCAGTGTAAAGGTGCAATGCCGCATTAAAGCCAGACCCTAGTATTAAAGTATACTGTTGTAATGGCTGTGTAAATGCATTCATGCCACCTCTGAGCAGCAATAAATAGTCTGTGTAAAGACACCTAAATTCACTTTTGTGCCACCTTTGCAGTGTAAATTTGGCATTACGCTCATAAAGGCAGCATTTAAATGATCAAAATACAGTAATAATAACAGTAATATTGGAAAATAATATAAAAAATTTAAAATAACTGTCTTCTATTTTAATATATTTGAAAATGTAATTTATTCCTGTGGTACAAAGCTGAATTTTCAGCAGCCATCACTTCAGTCTTCAGTGTCTCATGTTTCTTCAAATCATTCTGATATGTTGCTTTGCCGTTCAAAAAACATTTCTTCTTATTATTAATCTTGAAAACAGCTGTACTGCTGATAAAAGTTCAAAAGAACATCATTTATTTGAAACCTTTTATGACATTATATATGTATTTACTGTCACTTTTGATCAATTTAATGCATCCTTGGTGAATACAAATTTTTATTTTTCAAAAAAAATTTTTTTTACATAGATGTTAGCCAAATCCAAATGTACTCTTATGACTTGGAAATCGAAAACATTTGATTATCTTGAAGAAAATAAATATTTTTGCGTCTTCAAATTCACTTGAAATACGGTTGATCCATTCTCGGCACAGAACTGCAAACAAACCACTTGTTGTAGTAAAAATAATAATACTACCCAACTAAACTGAAGGGTTACTTAAAGCACATTTGCAAATGGAAAAATTAGGTGCTTTTTCATTTAGCCCTGTTAAAATCGAAGAAGTCACACTCTCCACTCTGTACACCTGAATCAAATCCAAAGCTCAATAATTATAACATACTGGATCCTTCTGGAGTTAAAAAATCAATAGACTAAGGACAAAGAACCTATGGCCATCACTTAATTCTCTTATCACTCTGATTTAGTGCTGGAGGAGGATGTTAAATAACTCTAAATCTTTATCTATGACTTTGAGGGTGCTTTATGGCAGTTCTAACAGCAGTACTGAGACAGAATGTCTATACCTTCTGCAGGACACACAATTTATAGCTTTATTACCCTTTGTCTTAAAGAGCACAAAGACATAGCGGGAGGAAGGAGATAGCAGCCGGTATTGAAGTAGAGGAAAAAGAATCGGATGCCATCAATGCGAGAGACATATCTCAAAGACAGGTTTATAGGCAAGGAGCCAGCCTCTATTTTGGGCCTCCCTTGTCCCCTCAACCTTTGAAACCCCACCTCATCCCATCCCACATGAGATGAGGTAGATTCAGTCTTCTGATTTATCTGTACGACCATCATATTTACCTTAGTGTTCACACACACATGCGCCTGAGGTCAATGAGAGGACTTCCACAGGAGGAGGCTGAAGCGGCTCTCTCTCTTGTTTTTTGGTTTTTTTTTTCACTGGAGAGTCATGAGTTCCTGGACCGAGCAGATGCTTCCTCATATTTTCTGCTTTCACTGACAACTGCAGTATTGTTTGGCTTGATAAGGGTACAGTGTTCCCGGTAATGGGAATTAGGGAGAGGCGTGAGTCAGCAAGACGCTGGGTGCGACTGAATCAATAGATAATAGGAGATTCTCAGGAATGTTAAAGGGGCCATTATTATTGGGCCCATTAAAAGAGCTAGCCCTGTTTGTCTTCTCTGAGCAAGGCTTGGCGGGCGGAAATAGACACTTTAATGTTGTTGACAGGTGAGGAGGGCCTATTTCATGTCACGTGTGAAGCAAAGTGAGGTGACTAAACTGTCAGAGTCTGACAGACAGCTTGGATTAATTAAAGATCTGTGGGAGATGATGCATGATGCATGAGTTATGATCTCCAGCTGTCCAGATGAAGTTCGTCCTGCAGCCAGACTGTTCTAAAGAGAAGAATGCACAAGAATGACAGAATATTATTGTGTCATAAGTGCAGAAATAGGGGTGACTGTGTGCAATGAAAAATGCCAGACTGGCAGCAGGGATAAACCAAAAGACACACTCATAAAACGCAAACGTATTTCAGTGAAATCCTAATAAAATCAACTTAAATGTTAAAGAAATAGTTCAACCCAAAATAAAAAAAGTTGTTCATGTCATTAATTATTTTGAGTGGAACACAAAATATATGTTTTTGAGGAATGGTTACACTGATCTTTTCCAACAAAAGTTAAATTTGGTCATGTCTGATGAACTCCAAAAATGACAAAAACACCATAAATCACCATAAAAGTCTGTACATTTTGAATTCTGTTGGGAAGTTCGTATTTTCATGCTTTCAAAGTACTTTGGTCAGAGCAAGATGACAAGATGTGCCTTTTATACAATAAATACAGCAAGATTTTTAAACTGGACTTTTAAAAAATTATTTATAAAGAATATACATCAAGTATGTTTTTGCTTTTTATGTTTTTATTCAATAAACTGAATTGCACTATCGTAAGTGTGCAATACTATTGTATTTTGTACATACAACTTAGCTAGTTTTACTTTAAATGAAAAACATATTCATTTCATTAATTTTAACAAATTTATCATCAATAGAGATGTCGTATGCATCCATTATGCCATGTTGTCTAACTGGCACGTCTGAAACTGAAACTGTTCGACTCGATGTTTCCAACATGAATGCACCACATATTCCAAATCTTGTATTATAATATTATAATTCAGTGAATGTCATTAATTTTCACATGTTTTGAAAACAAACTTAATGTGTTTAAATTGGTGTGATGGAGAAGATCTGGGCTGAATGAACAACAACCAAAAATTTGGTCTGTTCCTCAAACAATGCTATCATATGATTTTAGAAGGAAATTTTAATTTTAATTTTTTTTTTTTTTGAGTTTCACAGACGTCACCAATATGTCGTTTATATATATATATATATATTGAACAGTCGTTTATATATATATAAAGAACAGCTGGAAGACTTTTCAAAAATGTTAATTTTGTTTTGGGTGGGAAAAACACCATAGGGTTTTAGAAAAAGAGGATGAGTAAATAATGACAATTTGGAGATAAACTATCCCATTAACATCCCTATTTTTAATTCACATAAGCCTCAACACTAAGTAATGCTCATCATCTAGACTTCTGAAGGGGTTGAACACATTGAGAAAGGTTACAAATGTCAAACTATCCCATAACTGAAATTACACCAACCAAAAAAACTCCACTATACAATAGTGTTAACACCCGTTACGGCCCTACTAGTGTAAGTCAAAGCAACTTGACTTAAAGAGGTTTACACTAGTGCATACTCCTGCTTTCTGCATAATCTATTTGACGCACAGCTCCATATGGTTTGCAGAGCTCAGATTGTGTGAGGACAGTTTATTCGGATGGACAGAAGAAAGGACAGCTTAGTCACAACGTGTTCCCTACAGTGCTGGAATATATTAGCTGCTATCTTCAGGGTGTTTGAAATAATTACTTACTGGGGCCATCTGACACTTTCAATAAATTAAATCACCCCCTTAAGTTTTAAAGGCAAATGCATATTGCGGCCATCACTAACGTCTGGCCTGTCCCAGGAAAGAGATAATTTGCTGTAAGAATGTATTAATGCAGCCTGGTAATCAGACGCAGCAGCGCAGCACAGCTCACGGAGCATTGTGCCAATAAAGAAAACAACACAAATGATTTCAAGAATTAGCGGCCGCACATGCATCGTCACAATTAATAACTTCCACTCCATCAAATGGTAATCTAATTATGAATTATGTATGTGTCTGCCATGAATCATTTATGCACTTTATTAGCTAAATTGAAAAATAGAATCTGGGCACATCATAAGGATTTAAATTAATGTTTTCTCAGTTCTGCAGAGTCTAATTTTGAGGGGAGTTACTGACCTAACACAAACTGATTTCGAGCCACATTGCTAATGGTGATAAAACAAATGTAATCATGTTTTAATAATTAGTAAATTGAGCCTTGTGAGTTTTTGTTTTCCCTGTAATGACTCTAGGCAATAAAACAGATTTCTCCAACAGATGCACTCGTGATACAGAAGAACCATCTAAATATGATCTGCTGTACGGATTACAGATGATTACATATGTGTGCAGATGATAATGCTCTACATGCTATCAAATAAATGATGGAATAACAATGAATTATTGCCTACTAATTCTTACTCAATTACAGTTACTAGCTAGACTTCCATGAGAGTGAAAATGAAGTGACTTTATATTTGTTCCTTCTCAGCAAACTTTTAAGCATGGCCAACAGATCGGTCTAAAAAGAAAGACAGCTCATATTTCCAATAATCTGTCCTTCATTTTATCGCTGTCAACTCACTTGTCAACTCACTTGTCTATCACACACACACTGAAGAACTTATTTGACTCAGCCTATCCATTGTTTACATACAGCACCGCTGAAGGGTCATATCATGCTTTTTTCTCTGAGATCCACTGTTAGTCTTTTTTTTCCAGTAAAAACAGCTTTTCTTTTTCTTTTTTCCCCAACATTCTCCACCATCTCCTTTATGTTTTTGCAGTTTGCAATGTAAATGTGGGTCTGTTACTCACTTAAATAGACAGTGAAGTTTGCAATAATTATCAACGATACATTCCATTTTATAAATCATATAGTAACTTAGTAATGTAGTAACCCAAAGATCACTGTACACTGTTGCTTCATTGGCACAAGGCTTCAGCATGTGGTGTAAAATAGGCATTAGTTTCAATGAATGATCCTTTTTTCTTCACTGGGAAGAAAGTTTTGCGTTCCAGGAAAGCGTCTCAGGTTACGTATGTAACCATGGTTCCCTGAGTAGGGAACGAGACACTGCGTCCTCTAGGTTTCCCTATAGCGACCCCTAGAGGATGCAGTTCGAAGTTCCCATGAAAGGGAACGTCTCAGGTTATGTATGTAACCATGGTTCCCTGAGTAGGGAACGAGACACTGCGTCCTCTAGGGGTCACTATGGGGAAACCTAGAGGATGCAGTTCGAAGTTCCCATGAAAGGGAACTACAGTTTTGTTTTCACAGTACAATGAACTCTTTTATCTCAAAAGATCAAGTAAGATCTGATTTCTCTTGAAGAAGTTGTTGGATCATTTATAGTAATTTCCTGGATATTGTATTTCCTCAATAGGAAATAATCATAATTATTAGTCATAATTATTCATAATTATATGAATTAAGTCATACTTATTACTAATCATCACTCCCTAAACTAATGAACCATTTGTCAATATGTTCTGATAAAACCCTAGATGAAAAAATATGCAATACTTCTCAACACTGCATATTCTCAAATTCACAAAGTTATCTTTAGCAGACAAATTAAACAAATTATTACCTCATTTATTCTTTTGAAGCTTTCCAGACTATCCTGTTTCCAACTACTTGCAAACCTGTGATAGTTTTCACGCCATTTTGCTGCACTTAAGAACAGACGGGCCTAATGATTCCTCGGTAATCAAGTAAAAGTGTCAACCCAGAGGGCAGGAAGGCAGAAGGCTAGGAACGGCACTTTAATATCTCAAACCCACACACGCACACATATATACACAGCTGTTCTTCTAGAGAGAAGGCCTGACAATTACTGCTTCATGAGGATTCATAGCCACCCCTTTCTCATTAGCTATATTAAGAGACCATCGCTCCGGAGGCTAAAGAGACATGTGATATTTCCCTTGTGTCCCCATCACTTTCCAGCATCCTGTCGTCACTCTGAGTTGGACTTTGTACAGTGAGAAGAGTCATTCTGGGTGAAATATAAAGCGCTTGAGCTGAGTTGGAGGACTGATGAGGTCTTGCAAACACTAAAAGTTTCGCTGAAAGAAGCAGACAGGGAGGTGCTATAATTGAGGCTTCAGCTGCCTGCAATAACTCTTGGATGAAAGGTGCATGTGGCTCTCAGATGACTAACACACTGCGAGTAAATCGATACATTGACTCAACGAGTGATTCGAAAATTTGGTATTAATTGTTTGATGGTTTAAATCCAGCTTTGGCAGCTTGATGAAAGACATTAACAACCCTATTTATCTTAGAGCATAAATAGTCTTTATATGAGAGCCCAAATTATAAACAAATTTAGCCTTGGCGTAATTCCCTTGGAAATGCTGGCGTTTTGGGAGGGTTGTCAACTTGGCTGATGCGGTGATGAGTAATGGGAAGTGATTTTTCTCGTTTGGAAGTGAGAGACACAATATTTCAGAAGTCCAACCTGAGTGAACTCAAATACATGAGCTGATATGGGCCTTTTCTCGGCAAACAGGCCTAGGGCTACACACACAACGCTTGTCGTTTTAGCTTTAATTAATGTGCTGAGAAGGGCAAAAATGGAAAGACCCCATTTAACGTTTCTTATGATTTGTTATGTGAGAAGTGTGAGAATGTGAGAAGTGTGCTAAGTGATGTGGCGGAGGGTGGGGATGTTGAGAAGGTTTTGAGAAGACGCAGACTGTACGATGATGATGAAACCTCACAACAATGAGAGAAATTCAGAGCTTGGTATTAGAATATATAAGCAGGTCTGGGCCAGGTTACGTGTTTTAATTTCTGAGCCTCCTCCCCATGGCAGAACTTCCCAAAGATGGTGAATAATGACGTGCCCTCATGTATTTGAATAATTCTATGTATAATGCACAACCGTAAAATGATGCATAGCTGCAATCTCTGCTATAAATTGCCTTGAAGATTAGCGAGTGTAAGATCAACAGAGTGAACAAAGCAACGCTTCTGCTGTCTGCAAATATAGCAACACCTCCCATTGTTGACACACGTGCAATGAGTAACTTTATCAGTTATTTATTAGATGATTTTATTAGAGCAAAGTAGTTAATAAAATGTTTACAATTCCCATCAATGAGGTTCATTTAGAGACCTATAAAGGTTTTTAATAAAACATATGTTTCCCCCTGAAATTAAGCAGCTACAAGCCATTAAAGATGCTTTAAGTTTTAGAATTCCTTTCCTCCACTGTGTTAATTTTTGATGATTATAAATGTTTAACTGATTAATAATACAGGTTTCTGTGATTAATCACAAGTAATCTTACATAGCAATAAAATTTGTAATCATAAATATATTTGCTGAAATATTAATTGAAACCCCAAATTTATGTATCAACATGAAGTATACGTTAAATAATATTTGTTTAATTTCATCTTTTTATTATTAGCAAGACTATTGTTGTCAATACCACACTTTTGTTAAATTGATTTTTTTTTTTATTATATAACAACATAATTTTGAATTTTAAATAAGAACATGATTTTAAGTTCAATAAACTGACAACAATAACTCCAGATGATGTTTACAGTCTCTGTCATCTGCTCTCCTGTTTGAATACGATATGTCTATTTAATTTTAATTGTTTTTTTGTTTTTTACTTCAAAGCTTATTTCAAAGTAAGTCATTCCATTCACTCGGGCAGCTATTGTCAGTCATGCAAATGCAGTTTCTGTATAACTGAATGGGGAAATAGGCCTACCTAAATCTTTAAAACTACTTGCCAAAGTCATATTTCTTTATTTCAATAAAATAGTTCAAATCAGCAATAAAATCTGAATTGAATGGTACCATAAATGTTGCTTATGCTGCCTTCATGCAACCTGGGAAACTTGTACCTCCAAGTCGAGCGTGTTATTTTGCCACACATTCAAGTCAGATTCATAAGACGTAAGTAGCCTAAACGAAACAAAATAATTATATAGCGAACAATAAACCCCCAAAAACTACATCTGAATTCAAAATGCTAATTTCTATCACATATTTATACATAGTTTGTTACATGAAGCAAATTATGAAAGTTGAGTGATTAACTTTATACCATTTGCTACAGACTTGCTTTGCTCACTGATCTCAGTATAGTTATAGATATGATCTATATCAGGGGTGGCGAACGTCGGTCCTGGAGAGCCGCAGCCCTGCAGAGTTTTGCTTCAACCCTAATCAAACACACCAGAACAAGCTAATCAAGGTCTGAACGGTTACTAGGAAGCTACAGGCAGGTGAGTTTTCATTAGGGTTGGAGCTGAACTCTGCAGGGCTGCGGCTCTCCAGGACCGGAGTTCGCCACCCCTGATCTATATTATAGTTACACCATGTTTCGAAACAACACACTCTGTCCAACAACATAACTGAGAATTGCATGTACAGGTATCATCTAGAAGGTTGAGTTTGTCGTTTGTAAATACGAATTTGTTTGGTCATTCATGTGTTTAAAACTCACATCTATGTTATTTCCGACTCCACTTGAGGCCACACTACCCTCAAATAACCTTAAATTCTGTACAGTTTAGACTGATCCAGCCAGTGCACATGTACATGGCAGCTCAGATGCCGATTGGAGGCTGGCTCTTTTATTTAGAAGGCGGGACGTACTTTACCAGAGCCGCCATATTGAATGTTCAGATCTATTTCCAGTGTTTTTTCTCATCTAGCATGAGCATATGACGCTAATCACAGGAAATGAGGAAAAACATAAACATAACCTCAGGAAGTGAAAAACGGATGCTGGATTAATCAATTATATATTTTTTAGCCAAAATTCATAGCCAATATTAATCTCAGAAATTAATTATTTTATTTATGAATTAAAATATTTTAATTGTTAATTAAAATGTTATTTTACCCAGCTGTAATATGTGTGGAATGTTGGACACTTCATGCATATTACAGGGAAGATGTACTGTATAAAGTCTAAATTCAGATAAAAAAAAAAAAAAACTTTGTTTATAAATTGTTTAAATGGAAGTAAGACGCTATAAATGGTTTAGCAAAAAGAGTTCGAAAAATTTCATGAAAATTCTAGACACGGTTATGGTGGTGGTGGTTAGCAACAGGGCTAATGCTTTTGAGTAGATGTAAAGGCACAAACCACAGCTAAAACCCAAGAGCTCTGCTGTGGCATGAACTAACCTCCATCTGGACGCTGGAAATATGGACACGTTAAAGCTTTTCTGCAGATTCGTGAATTGTATGTGTTGCTGCAACCTGTATAATAGATAGTATTTGCTTTGGAGTGTGTTTCAGTGCTGACAGCGTTATGATTTATGTATTTGTTCTCTCCAGGCCTGTCATTTTAACATATGGCACTGAGATGCCAATTGACAGTCCTCACTCAAACCCAGCTCAAAACAAACATCCTGTCTCAGCACACATGACGCATCCATGCTTTTAGAAAATCACTAAGTACACCAGGAAATGATTTAGTTTGCCTCTTTCATCATTTTCTACACTGCTAGAAAGCTGGACATCATTTATTAAGATTACCAACAGTACTTCGGGTTGACCTTAAAATACAACATAAATGCATATATGCTGTGGACAATCATGATTTCCTGCTCCATCATGACCAAAAACTTGTCAGGTAGTGACAGCCTCACCCCGCCCCTCGTCCAGGGATGTCTCTTCCTTCTGCAGGGCCATGAGAAGGAGAACTGGGAGCCGCCACAAATTCAGACAGGAAGCCTGTCAAGCAGAAGCTGTCAGACGCTGCTTTCTGATGCCATCGTCTCATCAGCAGGGCTGTCAGTCTCGCAGACTCTACTCAGCTCTGAGGAGAACTAACATGGGAAAGAGAGGAAGCTAACGCATCCCCCCATATTGAGCAGGAAACAACTGACTGGCTCTCTACAGCCCCTACAAGTGCTCAGGTTTTGGATGGATGTTAGTGATCCAGCTGTCTATTTACACACTGTTTATCTTCGACCCAGTTTTTGTTTTTGGACAACAGGGGCATGATAAATGTCACACACAGACATTTACACTTAAACGCATAAGCTGCACTGTAACAAAAATGGTAACCTGCCACTGTTGCCTTAATTTTACCAGTACAAATTGTCTGAACTTTTGCTGTTTTAACGTTTAAATCTTTTTCTACACTGAAACATACAATATAGACATAATGACAGCATCTAAAATGTAAAATTATTTATGAATCATTTACAATACTGTTAAAAAATTGGGGGTTGGATCATATTTTTTTAATCTCTGAAATAAATCTTTTTAAAACGTTTTTGACAAAAGCCTCTTATGCTCACCAAGGCTGCATCTATTTGATTAAAAATACAGTAAAACAGTGATATTTTAACCATTTTCCATTTAAATATTTTTTAAAATGTAATTCGTTCCTGTGATACAAAGCTGAATTTCAGCATTTGGTGCACAAAAATATTTCTTATTGTTGTCATGTTTTATGTTGAAAACTGTGTATTATTGTGGATTTTCTGATTAATAGAAAGTTTAAAAGAACAGTTTTTTTTTTAAAGAAAAATTTTTGAAATATGTATTTACTGTCACTTTTGATCAATTTAATGCATCATTACTGAATAAAAATAATTTCTTTTAAAAAAAAACTTCACTTGTAGTGTATATTTATAATATAAATATATTTATATTTTACAATTATATTTATGTTTTTGAGCCCCTAAACCACCCCTACCCTAAACCTAATGACTTCTTAAATTAGATATTATATTTCAGTTTTTTTAGAGGCACATTTTACTTACAAATACCTACAATTACTAAAGAGATGCATACAGTGTGCATGTCACTTAATAAGCGTATCGCATTCTCCTCTGTCTATTTTGATCTAGTAGACTTTCGCTGTGGATATGAAACCACCCTTAAGCTCTATGCTAAGCACACTTGTGAATCTGTTGTTGTTGTGTTTCCTTTTGTTCAGAGGCGGAGTGCTCCAAGTGCCAAGAACTTGTTTGTGCTTTGCTGTGCTGCGCTCGCCCTTGCTTGTCTATCAAGAAAACATATGGGCCCCCCATATGTGGAGATGTCAAGGGGGCCTTTCAGAGCGATCATCTTCCTTTTGGTGTCTGCGGCTGTCTACGAATCTCGACTCGGAGTTTGCCGTCCCCTTATTTGCCTGCCGTATGGAAAACAACGTTAGCCTCTCGTACGCACGCAACTCAATTTGCAACTTTCATCCGATAACACCTCTCAGAGCGAGAGATGAACTAGTCCGCAGAGCATGTTTAAGAGCGTTTGATAGAGTGTGAACCATAAAACACAATAAATGGTAAATTGGTGCAAACAAATCTGAATTGTAATAACCTGAGGGTAAAATATGCAATCACAGATGGAGTACTTGCCATAACGCACAGCCTCGGGCCCACAGGGGGCTGCGGCGAGATAGTAATATAGTCTTATAAGCATACTACAAGAATCGTGTGGCTAGTTTTATTTCCTCTCTCTGGGTTGCTAAGTGCTCAGGTAATATATTGCTTTCATAAGAGCATGCACGCTGTATCTTGCTTTCGAAAATATGTCTCAATCCTTTGGGCAGTGTGATTAAGAATAAAATACCGGCTGCATACTTCCAAATAAATTCAGGTAATGACATAAGCAAAAAGGTTTAGCGGTAGAATTTCATGGAGCCGTGAAGCGGCTGACAGAGGGGATGGGCGGCACAGGCATCCATTACCGGCAGAGTGTCCCCCTGGCACACCGGGTAATGTACTACCTTTGGATTACTCTAATATCTGTCTGATGTATGTTTGCTGAGCAAAGCAAGAGCCCATGGGTAGGCGCTGAACGACAGAACAGCTGCAAGAAGCCCGGCTCTTGAAGTCGTCCTCACAAGCACCTGCCTCCCTCCTTCCTGTCGCAGCAGCCAGAGAAAACGAAGTGCGAGGCAGATGTATCGGGCCAGAGGCGGTGGGTCCTTCGGAGCTCCTGGCACACACTACAGCCGGCAGGCCGAGGAGCTGATAAGTCAGCCAGCCATTCGTCAGCCCAAATGAAGGCAGTAAAGTTGACTAGTGAGAATGCGGCTCAGCCTGGGGTTGGCAGACTGTTCCTCAGAGGAGTGCTGCTGTGACACTAACCCTCATAAACACACACTGTATTTGCCCCCCTCTGACATACATGCACAAATATTTATTTTTCTTAATTCTTTCAAGGAGTACAAAAGAAAAATCACACCTCTCTCGCTCGCTCTCTCTCTCTCACCGGCTCATGGCAAAATAATCAATGCTCTCCCAAGTGGGCTCGGCTGTGCTGACGTGCAGGAACGCATACGCGGATCTCGACTAAAAGATAATAAGCCAGGAACGGTCCTGTGTTTTACAGCTATCAAGATTTGACATACATTGTGGTGTTTACAAAGTCCCAGTAAAACCTCTAGCTATACTCTTAAGAGTGCACACAGAAAAACACAAGTTCTGAGGGCGTTCAGAAAGAGAAAATCCAGCCGCGCTCTTATGCGTGTCCCATTTCTTATTCACAGCGCTATTCTCAGTGCTAACACCTGTCAGCTGACTGACTTCTTGTTCCCCATGGCTTATGAAAAAATCATGGCGATGGAGTTCAGAGTCAACAGTCCCATCAGTATAAATTCACCATGGTCTTCATGGAACATTAGGTGGAATCTAGTATCCTTACAAAGGCCTCTTCGCTGCAGATATGAACAGCTTTATAGAAAAAAAAAAGTCCTGGAAGGGTCCCTTTGAAGAATATTTTCATTCATGTGCCCTAAATAGGCCATAAAACATTTATTTCAGAGCACTGCCTTTCACAAGCTCTGCATCGCTGTATGTGTGTAACAAAAGTAATGTATTAATCTGCTCGTAAATCATTACATTTGTGCCACGAATCACTGAAAGCATTTTCTTATTGTTTCTAGTTTTTCTTGAATTAATACTAGGGGAAGAAATTATATTTTGAGGTAGCACAACTGAACTGAAACATTAGCATCACCAACAGAACTGTTAATATAAAGACTTTATACAAACAGATGATAGCACCTCCTCTATCTGCCATTATAGATAGTCCTGCCCCAAATTTACACCAACTAATGCTGGAATGATTTTTCAGGGTTTTACTGGCTAGCATGGACCATTAGCATTTACGCTAACAGATAGCTTTTAGCTGACAGCTATTATAGAGCTGCTTTGGCATCACAGCAGTGGAGAATTTATCTAAAAATGGCCTATTTATAATTAATTCCTACAGAATAGATATTGTGGCCACAAACTGAGTATTTGTTTCCACATTTTAAGGTGGAAGATTTTAAGGTACAGTTACAGTACATTTCTTCGGAGAATTTTCGCAGGCGAAATCCAGTCATTTTAATAGGAATCCATCGTGATTTGGATATTTTGCAACGGTTTAGCTACTTTGACCAACAGAAAGTTGCTTGGTTGCGACCTCTGTGTGAGCTGTTTTTCATATATCGCTACACTATTGACAATAGACAGTGGACTTTTTTTGCGTGCCAAATTTTGCTAATGTGACCGCATCTTTATTAATTTGTGGTCGCATTTCATTAATTCATTCCTTGGTTTTAGTTAAATCATAGCTACGTTGCACTAATTTATTCCTTCGTTTTAATTGAGTTAAATCTTGGCCACAAATTAGGGAACAGATTAGTAAAAAATGGTCGCAATTTACTTAAAATGAGGGAACAAATTCTTAATTTGTGGCTACTTTGTCTTGCTTTTTAAATAAATATTTTTAAATCATACACTTCAGCTTCTAATGACAGCACACAAATCTAACATGATGGATATGATCGTGGATAATTCATAGAAAACTAGAGAATTTCCTCAAGCCATTTCTAGCTGGTAATCAAGCCGATCAAATCAGCAAGCAATTGCTCCAATGCAGGAACTCGTCGAGCAAGTGCGACCATGACATGACAGACCTGCAGTCATGCGTCCTCTGAGCCTTCTGCGAGTCTTCAGCATAGAGACATGTTGGCATCCCCGCTCCGTTTGAGATAATTCAACAAGGCTGTCCATTGCTCCAGACGGAGGATGACTGAGGAATAGGAGCCGACATCGCTTCCATGAGTTTAGATGTTTTCAAACACATGGCTGGCAATCGTTTCTGTTTTGCATTAGGCCGACTGGCTGTCGGGATTCTTCTGAAAGGAACTGAAAGTCAGTTATCTACACCATTTCTCTCTGACATCATTGTGCTAATACAAGTTGCTCTTGACCTCATGCTAGTGTCATCTGGGGCTGATGAAAGTAAGGCATCTCTCATGATTGGATTAACTTCAGATGTGGTGAGTGTCTGGGAATATTACAGTCCAGGCTCTATGATCTGCCCTTGTCTCCTCATCTTCTCCTCCATCTCTGCCCCAAACCCTTATCTGTGGCCCAGGGCACTTAAACCCCACATTACACACACATACACTCGACCTGGGGAGAGCTCTCTCTGGCATTGGCTCTGTAAGCTTCAACACACACAGGCTTGATAATCGACTCAATTAAAAAGGTCCAATTGCCACAGCAAAATGATCCAAGTAACATTATCATTAGCACTTCAACTATGGCAATTATAGGACATTCACAGGCAGAACCAAGAATAATGGGGAAGAAAAATGAAGTGACTTTGTACAAAAGGACATCCATTTCAGACGGTGGTGTAAATAGCTCTGGTGTCAGCAGTATGGAGATAAAGGAATTGAAACTTTCCGTCACATATGTTAGCAGCTTTATGCAAGGAAGCGGTTCTGTAACAGATGAGTGGGTGGGAGAATTAATATTAAAAATAATTTTTAAAAAATTGGAAAAATGTTTTTTTTTATTTATTGGAAATATATGATGACAGAAAGAAAGAAATACTTTTATTTAGCAAGGATGCACTTAAAAGTGACAGTGGAGACTTTACATTGTTACAGAAAATTCTATTTCACGTAAATGCTGTTCTTTAAACTTTTTCTTTTTTTTTATTCATTAAACAATCCTGAAACGATGTATCTCGGTTTTCACAAAAATATACAGCACAACTGTTTTCAACACTGATAATAATAATAAAATGCTTTTTGAGCAGCAAATTCAGCATATCAGACTGATTTCTGAAGGATCATGTGACACTGAAGACTGCAGTAATGATGCTGAAAATTCAGCTTTGCATCACAGGAATAAATGACATTTTAAAATATATTAAATAGAAAATAATTTTTAAATTGTAACAATATTTTACAATATTACTGTTTTACTATATTTTTTAAATAAATAAATAAATACAGCCTTGGTAAGCATAAGAAACCTTTCAAAAAATGTAAAAATCTTAACTCCAAAATTTTAAACTCCAAAAATAAAAAAAAATTACAAGAATAATTGAAATTATTTATTATTGACAGCCCCTGTGTGTGTACATGTAGCACTATTGAGGCCTGACTTTCTCAGACAGGGAGATGTCAGCAGCGAGTGATATAAGACTGAGCTCCACAGTAGCCTCGCTCTGCCATACAGAGAAGCCGACAGCCTGGAAAGAGAAGACGTCCTCAAATCTGAAGGCTCTCTCGCTAATTGTTTCTGAAAAAATGACATTTGTCTTTTTTGCACCTTGCTTCAGGTGTCAGTGCCTTTCACATTAGAGGGCTTGCGATGGTGCGATTGCCCTGAAGCAGTTTGTTTGATGTTTTGAGGACTGTCATTTCCACATGCAACTCCATAGAAATTGAAATCTGTATTTATTTACATGCAAGGTTAATAAAAAAAGATGCCTAAGTGATTTGAAAGTCAAACAACTGCACCTGCCGTTCAAGCATAATTTTATGCAGACCAGGTTTAGCACATTGTGTCAAACAACTGCACCTGCCATTCAAGCATAATTTTATGCAGACCAGGTTTAGCACATTGTTACAATGGAGAAGAAATACAATGGTAGAATAAAATAAAATGTACTAGCTTATATCTGATATATATATAATTGTACCAGCTTATATCTGAAGTCCTCATCATGACACTTTTCAACTGGCATTCAGTTGCATTCTTTGTTTACTTGCTTGAAAGCTTTACTTCTATTCTAGTTACCTTTTTTTGTTAAGAAAAACGTTAATACACATAAGTGCATAATCAAAATCAAACACAAAAGTAAAATTATGACCTTGTGTTAATTGTTAAATAACTTTCAGAAACCTTGTACTGTGGCCTCAGGGTTTCAGCACAGGTATTTCAAAACAAAGCTAATAATAATCATCATCATAATCATAATAATAACAATAATGTTGTTGTTGTTGTTAAAATTGAAATGAAAACATTCCCACATCTAATTACTCAGAAAATAATAATGAAGATAATAATAATAATAATAATAATAATAATAATAATATTGTTGTTATTATTATTATTATTATTATACAATTACAACATCTAGGTACCTCATCATCGAGGTAAATTTGTCTTTTTGATCACTATATTACAGTTATTTTACACTTTCTCTTCAGGCAGGCAACGGCAAACTGCAGTCTAAACATAACATTATGTAGACAACACTGCCACTTGCTGCAAGAAAGCAAGTACCGCATTCTCTGCTTCAAGAAATAATAATAATAAAAATAATAAATACTAAATCCTGTCTGTGTGTGTGTGTATAATATATACACACACACACACACACATACACAGATTCTAAACACACACACAAAAACTATTTACTGCTACTGTATACTTTATTATTCATATCACTTTATTGTTGGGATACACAAGTTACCTAATTTTGCTGTGCGCTAATTATTTTTAAAAAATGTAAGTGGATTTTGTCTATATTAGGCAGCCACCTCTAAATGCAAATGAGAAGACAGTCACAACAGCTCTTTTATAATAGTAATGCATTTTTAAAAATACAACTCTATTTATTTGCTACATATGAAGAAAACAAAGGAGCAACCTCTTGAATTATTTTGTTTCATATTAACAGTTTCGTATGTATTTTCCTTTTTTCTTTCAGTAGCCGAAGGCTTTTTTTTTTCTTGTATTGCTTACTCGAGCCCTCTGAGAGGGTTTGTGAGCATATATCAAGGTGATGCACTGACAGCCAAAGGAAGAGCAAATTCAATCAGGGCCGGGAACAGGAAGAGAAGCGCTCTCCACAGATGGCTCCTTTCAGTCCTTAAACAGACACTGAGAGCAGCCGAGGGACCGGGCCCTGTCTGTAGATTGTGTCAGAGAACTGTGGGTACTTGGCACAAGTAGCAGGAACAATTAGCGTCACATAAGCTTCCCGGAGCAATGGGAGAAGAGGATACGAGAACACGGCATCTGATTTTCAGCAAGCGGACTTAAACTGTTATTTACAGGCATCTCTTCTTGTCATTAAACAGCAAGGGTAAGATTCAAAGACAGCGGTAGTCATGCCCCATATTTCACTGCTGATGAGTTATGTGTGGGCAGGGAGATCTGTTTGCATCCGTGCATACCTAATTAACGAATCGACAGAGGAAGTAGGCCTCTCCTTTGAGAATGCCCTACCACCCAGTCTCTGATACTGGGATTGCGTTCTTCTTAGCATTGTGCTCTGGTTCTCTCATTGTGAAACACACACTCACACACACACACACAGACAAATGTGCCATTTGAAACGCCAGTAATGAGATGAAGTAAACAATTTTACCATATGATACACTTACACTTTCAGTTCATTACTTTGTGTGGGAGGCAGTGTTCCAGGGGGCAACGTGCATGCCTATTACTACAAAGGCTGGCAATTAAAGCGCATTTCATTAAGTTCACAAAAAGAAAAGAAATCTAATTCTCAAAAAAAATAAAAATAAATAATAATAATAAATCAAATCTGCTACAAACAGTAAATCTTTAACTTTAATACTTCTCACACATTTATGCTTCATCTTGTGTTTCAAAGGAAGTAAGAACATCTGACTATTTGTACAAAGGAGTTCACAAATGCATTGACAGAAATTTGTTAGATTACATATTATAAATGTCCTTTTCTTCAAAAACCTAAACTTCTCTATATTTCCAGGTTTTGTTTTTTCAGTTTCAGTGTACATTTTAACGTAACTTTTAAACTACTGTACATGTTAATATGAATTTTGATATATTTATGTGTAGTTTCACACACTAACACTAGAGGTCAGTAGATCTGAATATACTGCACAAATGGCCTTTTTTACCTGTAGATTTAAAGGGGTCATATGATGTTGCTAAAAAGAACATTACCCACATAGTGACGTAGATATGTGGGGGCGTGTTAGAACGAGCCGTTTTAGGTAGGTGTGGTTGACTCTTAACTTTTATAAAGAATATCTCTTTGGATTTGAGACTTTAGTCTTTGCAACTTTACAGATCTTCTTTATGCACCAAGAGCTTGTAACACTCCAAAGAGAAAGGAAAAATTGAAATCGCATCGTATGACCCCTTTAAGAGAACTATGGAGGATCCCAAAAACCTGATGATGGTGGCAGCTGAGCAGGCTCAGTTTATGGCTAACCTTGCAAAACTCATAGAAGCCAATAAACCTATTGAGATTGGTGAGTGAAAGCCACATAAATCATGAAAATCATGTGTTTGCTTTTCACTCCTTACCTGTAAAACACATTTTGCATCTGTCTTAGGAATGTACACAGGATATAACACCTTAAATCTGGCTCTGGTAGTTCCTGAGAATGGACTCGTGGTGGCCTGCGAAATTAATGAGGAATACGTGAATATAAGCAAGCCATTTTTTAAGGAGGTAAACCAAGGCAAAACAAGTTTGTAAAAGTATTCTGTGCATGTTTATGCAGCTGGAGTAATTAGTTTTATTAGGACACTGTATCTGTTAAGTTGCTCCTCCACATACACATACACCTACACATGTCTGTTTCGATACTGATTACTGCCTGCCACTGTAAGAACACAGTCATCAGTATAAAGCCCAGCTGACCAGTAACGATTGAAGGCAGAGATGCAGAAATGTCCATCAGACTCTACACTGATTGCTGATGGAGACAGATGTGAATGTACACCTGGGTGCTGATATTTACACAAAGCTAAACATCAAAGTGCTTTGTCTACAATTTCCTCTTTGTATCCTATAGTTTTATAATATGACATTAAAATAACACCCTATATGTCTGGGAAAAGCAAAGATAAAAATGTTTTGTTGTTCACTAGGGATTTACAATGTAAAATTAGAACAAGTAACTTCCAGCACTTTTTGTTTTAGGCTGGAGTGGAGGATAAAATAAATATTCGCATTAAACCTGCAGCTGAAACCTTGGGTAAAGAGGAAAAACAATTGTAATACAGGTGCATCTCAATAAATTAGAATGTCATGGAAAAGAATTTGTTGAGATAGTGAATTGGTGGGTTTTTGTTAAATGTGAGCCAAAATCATCACAATTAAAAGAACCAAAGACTTAAACTACTTCAGTCTGTGTGCATTGAATTTATTTAATACACGAGTTTCACAATTTGAATTGAATTACTGAAATAAATGAACTTTTCCACGACATTCTAATTTATTGAGATGCACCTGTATATAATTTTTTATGTATTCATCCTTGTGTCTTTACAGATGAACTCCTAACTGCTGGTGAAGCTGGAACATTTGATTTTGTGTTCATTGACGCTGACAAGAAGAATTACGAAACATACTATGAAAAGTCACTCCAGCTTGTTCGAAAGGGTGGCATTGTAGCTATTGAAAATGTAAGTATGTAGTACAGTCTATTTAGTTTGCTTTGAAACAAACCCATTTGTAAATACACTGCAAAAGTGTACGTTTTGAAAAGGTGACAGCTTTTGTACCTTTCGTATCTGTAAAACCAGCTAGGTCTTACAGATTCATTTAAATTATCTTACAAATATTGTCATGAATAAATCAAATATATTCCCACCTTTCCTGTTCGGCTGTGAGTAAGCTGGTGTCTCTGCTCTTCAGGTCCTCTGGGGTGGACAGGTCATTAACCCAGCTGAAGATGACCTTTCCTCACAGACCATAGACAAACTGAACAAGAAGTTACACAAAGACGAGCGGATTGATCTCAGTATGCTCACTGTTGCAGGTGGCCTGACACTGGCTATCAAAAGATAATCTAGATTATTTAACAGTAAATAAATGATCTAAATAAAGACTTACATACAAAAATCTACTTTTCTGAGTAAATGTGACCCTGGACCACAAAACCAGTCATAAGTGTAAATTTTTCAAAATTGAGATTTGTACATCATCAATTAGCTGAAATAAATAAGCTTTCCATTGATGTATGGTTTGTTAGGATAGGACAATATTTGGCCGAAATACAGCTATTTGAAAATCTGGAATCTGAGGATGCAACAAAATCAAAATATTGAGAAAATCGCCTTTAAAGTTGTCCAAATGGAAGGTAGGAAATTTACAAAATATCTTCATGGAACATGATCTTTACTTACTATCCTAATGATTTTTGGCATAAAAAGAAAAATCGATCATTTTGATCCATACAATGTATTTTTGGCTATTGCTACAAATATACCTGTGCTACTTTATTACAGGTTTTGTGGTCCAGGGTCACAAATAACTTTTCAACAGAACTGTCTGGTGTTCATGAAAAAAAAAAAAGACCTGTGGCCAAGAAAACTATGAATATATTTTATTAAGCTGAAAAATGAACACTGTAGCAAAGGCTGTTAAATCTCATTATTATTATTAAAAAATAATAATAATAATCTTTTTGCCAGCTAATTCAACAGTTTTACAACTCTAAAGCAATGCAGGTCTTACAGATTCATTTAAATTATCTTACAAATATTGTCATGAATAAATCAAATATATTCCCACCTTTCCTGTTCGGCTGTGAGTAAGCTGGTGTCTCTGCTCTTCAGGTCCTCTGGGGTGGACAGGTCATTAACCCAGCTGAAGATGACCTTTCCTCACAGACCATAGACAAACTGAACAAGAAGTTACACAAAGACGAGCGGATTGATCTCAGTATGCTCACTGTTGCAGGTGGCCTGACACTGGCTATCAAAAGATAATCTAGATTATTTAACAGTAAATAAATGATCTAAATAAAGACTTACATACAAAAATCTACTTTTCTGAGTAAATGTGACCCTGGACCACAAAACCAGTCATAAGTGTAAATTTTTCAAAATTGAGATTTGTACATCATCAATTAGCTGAAATAAATAAGCTTTCCATTGATGTATGGTTTGTTAGGATAGGACAATATTTGGCCGAAATACAACTATTTGAAAATCTGGAATCTGAGGATGCAAAAAAATCAAAATATTGAGAAAATCGCCTTTAAAGTTGTCCAAATGGAAGGTAGGAAATTTACAAAATATCTTCATGGAACATGATCTTTACTTACTATCCTAATGATTTTTGGCATAAAAAGAAAAATCGATCATTTTGATCCATACAATGTATTTTTGGCTATTGCTACAAATATACCTGTGCTACTTTATTACAGGTTTTGTGGTCCAGGGTCACAAATAACTTTTCAACAGAACTGTCTGGTGTTCATGAAAAAAAAAAAAGACCTGTGGCCAAGAAAACTATGAATATATTTTATTAAGCTGAAAAATGAACACTGTAGCAAAGGCTGTTAAATCTCATTATTATTAAAAAATAATAATAATAATCTTTTTGCCAGCTAATTCAACATTTTTACAACTCTAAAGCAATGCAGCGTCATAAAGTTTCTCCACTAGATGGCGTTATTACTCTTCGGTTTCAAGTTTTTTGTCCTGTGCGAAAACCTCTATTTACTTGCTAGTAGGCTACTTACTCAGCTGTGTGCAACTTAATTATTTGTTGTAAGTACAGAGTATTTTCCTCATTTTTTGTACTTTACAATATTTCGTTGATATTTAAAGTTACAGTCACAACTGATTTTGTAAGATCAACTTATTAGATCAACGTACCTATATCAGCGAATTTATTAAATACATTTTAAAGTCGCTGATAGTAATTTTACATATCCCTTATCTGATCAAGAATTGTTCACTGGCACTCATAAACTGAAGTAGTATTACATTTTATTGTTGTAATGTTGACGTTGTACACTTACAGTTTCGTTTATCCTTAATCAGAGCAATAGGTGGAAAGTGAAACTTTCCCAAAATTAGGTAACCTAACCTTCACTATAAAAACCCTCCCCGGCGACTATGTTCAATCAGACAACGTTTGGATGAGGAACTCGGAGATTTGTAGAAGGTAATAAGACTTTGTATCTGTTTTCATAATGTGACTAATAATTCTATCAATAAGTAAATAAAATAAGCAGCTCTACATCAATAATAGAAACAATTTTACTATAAATATGCTGTAATTATATCAGTGAATGCTTTTAATCTAGAATACTTTTTAATTGATTTCGAAATTATATTTAAGAAAGCACTTTATGGAAATTATATTTTACTGATCATTTAATGTTTGTTTCTGTAAGTCCTATTAAAAAAAATAAGCTGTCAGTCAGATATACTATACTGTACAGATTTAAGGAAACTGAGAAAGAAAAACTTCAAGAGTTTAAACATTTGCATCTATTTTGCATTTTAAACAATACAGGAATGTCTGAGGACAAGCTTAAACTGTTGTCCTGCCACTTTACTTGGGACTTGCAAAAGGAAGATGCTGACCGTAACTTTCTCGAAGTGAAAGTTCGTGAAAGACTGGCAGTGAAATGCGAGTATGGAGGAAACCTGAAACAAAGAGAATTCAATTTTTTGGCCTTTATTAAACATTTACAAGGATTTAATGACGAGGCGCTTAAGAACCTGCAACTAGCAAAGAAGGAACATCCGGACGATGACAGCAGTGTGATTGTGACGTATGGAAACTTGGCCTGGGTGCACAGTCTCATGGGCAATGTGACTGAGGCTGAGACTTACACAGAGAAAGTAAATGAAATCCTTAGAGCTTTCCCTGCTCCGTCTCCAACAGAGCTTCACAGAGAAGTTCAAAGCGAAAAAGCCTGGTCGCTTCTCAAGTTTTCTAGAAAGACCTACATCAGGGCCAAGGAAAGTTTCCTTGACGCTTTACAGAAAGAGCCGGATGACAAGGAATGGAACACAGGCTTTGCCTTTTCTCTGTTCCGTCTGGAGGGACTGAAGATTGGTCAATACAAGCGTGTACGATTTGAAGAGTCTCCTGCTGTGCTCCAGTTGAAGAAAGCTCTGAACCTGGACCCGGACAATGCAATGATCCATGTGTATCTGGGCCTTAAGTGCTACAAGAACACAAAGAACGTAAATAGCACAGAGGTATGGCAATACATGAAGCAAGCGCTCACGATGGCTCCAGATAACCTCAGTGTTGTTTTGCATGTTGCAAAGTTCATGAAGAAAGAGCAGTTTTATGACAAGGCCCTGAAAGTGTTGCTGGAAATGCTGAAGAAAGCGCCAGACTCGTCACGGTTACATCATGAGATTGCCAACAACTACCGCTGGAAAGCCATGCAGATGAATGACGTACACAATTCGGAGTTGCTGGGCCTTTGCATTCACCATTTAGAGAAGGGTACCAGTTTAAACCCAGGCTACATATACCCAAGACTGGAGTTAGCGCTGAGGTATGCAGAACAAAAGCAGATGGCTAAAGCAGAGCAGAAGTTCACTGAGCTGTTTGCCCTTCCTGACCTGAAGCCAGCTGACCGTCAAGCCTGGCATCGCATGTATGGGGATTTCAAACAGTACAGGTTGGGCTCAGAGAGAGCTGCGGTTGAGCATTATAAACAAGGAATGATGCTGGGGCGAGTGTCCACCGAATGGATCGCATGCAAAAACAGATTGAGGAAAGTCCTTCAGCAGGACAGACGGGACACATATGAGATCCGGACGTTCTTTCATTCCTTTAGAACAGAGAACAAAGATGATTAGGAGAGATCAATTTAATCTCTGTTCAAGTTCCAATCGTAATCTTCTCTCATGTAATGACCATAGCAATAGTTCTGCTGTTTCCTTTTTGATCCACTGAGTGTTAGCAGAGTTAAATAAAATAATATAAATGTATAATTTTTTATATAATCTGTTTTCCCAAATGTGTATTATAATAAATTAATTGCCAGGTAGATGATAACCAGACATTTGTGTAAAGACATTAATATAATATAGTCTTTATGTGTCTTTTCAAGTTAAACCTCAATTTGTACACACATTGTATGCAGTTATGTAATGCAGTTTTTCATGATGAATTTTTTTTCCCTTTATGCCACTTTATGATGCACTGCTGTATCTGAATTGAAGGAAATATTGAACAGTATCAGTGGTTTTAGTTGTTCCAACGTCTAAAATATGATGAATTATGTTGATAAATTAACATGACAACTGGTCAGAGTGCAGCATCTTTTTTTAAGTGGAACTAAGCAATAACTCGTTTACTCTGTCATTTTTATTTAAAATATGCAGCCAATACAAGCTAAATTGCTAATTTTTTCAATTAGCTGCAGGAATTTTGCTTTATCTGGAGCTCAAGAAACACACACAAACCTTGTGAGTTATTTTACGGTCTCAATCAATCAATAAAAATAAATCTATTTATTATTTTTATGAAAACCAGGGTTTTTGAATCTTAAATCTTTACACCCCCCCACACTAATGGTGTCAAGACTATATAAATAATATGTTATAGTAAATGTAAAGTACTTATTTCTAAACTAGATGCCCTCACATGAGAAGGCAGACGTGTGGTGCTTATGTTGTTATTGGCTGCTCATGTAGAAGCTGTGCTGTTGGACTGATTCCAGCTCGGTGACCGCTCAGCATGACTGAAAATGTAGAGCTGACTTGTGCTTTTCTGCAGCACAAACATGTACGTTATAGCTTGAAGAATGATGCTACTGCAGTAAAACATCTGCAAATCTGACAATATGATGAAACAGTAGTGTTGTTATATAATAACACCAACATAGATTAAAAGCTGTCACAGTTCTGCCGAAAATCACATACCCTACAGTATATAACAATTTTGCTGAGCTTGCAGGAATATAATACGGATTTTTTTTACATATATTAAACCAGAAAAACAATACATTAGCAGACAACAATAGTACATTTCCAAAAATATAAGAAAAAAAAATATATATATAGTTTTTAAGCATTCTAATGCCACATTTACACTGCATATATGATACTGTTTAATGCTGCTCAGAGGTGGCTTAAATCCATTTACACAGCAACGATAACCATATACTTTGATATTAGGGGCTGAGGCAGGTCAGAGCAGGCATAATTTAGTATGGCTTTTATGCAACATTATGTCTTTACACAGAATTTTGAGCAGGCACAGAGCAGCCTTAACTCAGCTGTGCCTTAGTGACAAATTGCCATCTCAAGCTACATTATAGGCTATAAAATTTTAATATAAGTTAAGGGTAACACTTAAGTTTAGTGACCAATTCTCACTATAGTGGCTTATTATCATGCATATTATTAGCATATTGGCTGTTTATATTATTACTTTAAAAGCACATATTAATTCCTTATTTTACATGACCATATTTTCGATCCCTTAATCCTACCCCATACCTAAACTTTACAACTATCTTACTACCTATTAGCAGCAAGTTTATTGAGGCAAAAGTCATAGTTAATAGTTAGTTAATTGTGAGAACTGATCGCCAAACCAAAGTGTAATCCAAAATGGGGAATACAGTAGGCTAACTATCCCTTTTTAAAAGTAACATTGCTTTACGGTTCATTAAGCCATTGATAACCTCAGCTGAAGGTCATGACACTACAAGGTGTTTCATATAAAGAGAATTTAATGCTGATATTTCTGTACACATGGTGACAGTGTTGACACATTGTCCTCTACTGATTTAGATTTTTTTTTTTTTTTTTTTTTTTAAAAAGAGGCAGTTACTTGTGTT
>NW_015557179.1:940213-943347 GCF_001515605.1 Sinocyclocheilus anshuiensis | reverse complement strand
TTATGATTTAGTTTTTTTTTTTTTTTTTTTTTTTTTTAAAAAGAGGCAGTTACTTGTGTTTGTGGAGTTCAAAGACTGAGAGAGAGGATGATGATGTCATTATACTTTTATGTAATTATAGCCTACATCATTTTAATAAGCAGGGGGATTATACTGAGCAAACTTGAGATACTTAATCAATGACACATAAAAAAGTTATGTTACTAATAAACTAATTACATTATTACTTGATTGTTATAAAAAGTAATATTTAAATAAATATTTACAGGACTTAATTTTTGTGTTCCTCGGATAGGCTACTGATTTTAATGGCAAGGCTCGAGATTGTATTTATTTTTTTCCAGAATTTCTGAATTTGACAATTAAATAAATGGCATTAAAGCGCCGTTTTCTGTACATTCACAGTATATGTGTATTCTAGCTTCGCCAACTAAAACTATTTTAAAGCAGAATATGAGTTGGGAATCTGCGGACGAGAGGAGTTCATGTGACGCCACGTCTGTTCCCTGGAGATCGGCGGAGGAGGAGTGAGGAGCGAGTGCGCAGGATGCTGAGCTGAACAGCTGATTCTGTGCATTTATCCAGTATGGGCAGCTCCATTCCGCTAACCTAGCATCTATTGCAGTATATAAAGGGAATCATTTTCACTAACGCTGCAAAGGAAAACGCACCAGCCTCACAATGGAGCGTGTTCTTCATTCATCTGGCCGGACACGGGAAGAGTACCGGTACCAAACGGCACGTCCTTCATCACAGCTCACCTCAAAGTCTGCCTTCAGCTTTGGGTCCACAGCACCGCTGAGAGGTAATGCAATCCTTAGTGAATTCGCCGCTAAACCGGCAGAAAGCTTCGATTTTTCAAACAAATATGCAGGTGGACAGAATCTGAGGAAAATTAGTGAGAAAGAATTACTGCAGGGGCTCAATGACCGCTTCGCGGGATTCATCGAGAAGGTTCATCACCTGGAAAACCAAAACAGGGCGCTAGAGAAAGAAATTGAGGCCATTAGACAGAGAGCAAACTCCTCTGCCTCTCTGTCCAAAGAGTATGAATCAGAATTTAGTAGTCTGAGGCAGCAAGTTCGTGAGATAGGCCTTCAAAAGCATCAAATTGAGATAAACCGCCAGAACCTGGAGGAAGAGTTGAACACTTTGAGAGAAAAGTATGAGAGAGAGGCTCGTGGTCGAGGTGATGCAGAGGACAGCATTTCAGTACTAAAGAATTGCATCAATGACGCATACCTAGCCAAACAAGAGATGGACAGAAAAGCTAAAGCTCTGGAAGAGGAGATAAGCTTCTTGAAGAAAAACCATGAAAGCGAGGTAGCCGAAATGATGGCCCAAGTCCAAGAGGGTCATGTGACAGCAGAAATAAGTGACTTTAGTAGAAGTGATGTCACTGCAGCTCTGAGAGACATCAGGATGCAACTCGAAGGTCGCACGGACTCTGACATCCGAGATGCTGAGGAACGCTTTCGAGCGCAGCTCGCTAAACTGACCAAAGCTGCTGAGGTCAACAGAGAAGCCCTCATGGCCACTAAAGCAGAGATTAATGAACACAGGAGACAGCTCCAGTCCAAGAACATTGAGCTCGACTCTGTGAAAGGTGTGAGGGAAGCGCTGGAGAGGCAGCTGTATGACCTCGAGCAACGGCACAATGCTGAAATCCATCACTACCAGGTAACACACCATGTCATGCACTGTTCAGTCTAGAATATTTTTCTATTGATTGCACAGTTCTGTTTAAACCAATTGATTGCACAGTTCTGTTTAAATCAAGATAAAGTAGCAAGTTGAGCACGATACCGCAATTCTCAACATTCAGTACCATGTCATGTGGCTTTTTTTCATAATGCAATCCACGATGCAGGACACAATCAGAGAGTTGGAGTTTGAGCTGAAAAATGCCAAATATGACACGAGCAGTCATCTGAGGGAGTACCAGGACCTTCTCAATGTCAAAATGGCACTGGATGCTGAAATTTATTCCTACAGGTACTTCTTTGATTTAAAAAAATTTTTTGTAACCATTTTATTTCAAACTATTTACTACGCACTATTTTGTAAACCGTTTTACTGTTGACTTCATGGTGAACTTCTCAGGACCAGCAAAGCCTTCTTAACAGGTCTCAAAAAAAATCTCTTTTATCTTTATTTGATGATGTATTATTGGTCGCTTTCCATACCTGATTGTGTTGGCTTGGCAAGTAGTGTTTATCCATCCAGAATTTATTTCTTGCGAGTCCCCCAACAGTGCGAATAAATAGATTGTGCTCAATCAGCCAACCAAACTGCCTGGAATGTGTAGTCTTGTAGATATATCATTGCACATGCCTTCAAGGAACACAATCATGTATTAAGTGGCATAAATAATTACAGAGTGAACAAAGCTTGAGATGTTCTACATGACTGTCATATTTATTAAACAGGACAGTTAGGCTAATTTTAACTTCAAATAATCATTACTAAGTGCTTTTGATGCTAGCTAATTTGTTGATTGATTACAATGAGTTTAAGTTTTAAAAGAATTGAGTCATTTCATGATTTGGTTGGTGGCTTTCATGTCTATTTAGGCTTGTGGGAGTTTTTGAAATGTCAGTAGCCTCTGCATTAAGAAAAGATAAATAAGACACATTTTTTTACATTCATTACAGCCAAATTATAGTTTTACTGTAATTTGGCTGTGACTGCACTGTAATGAATGTTGTCAAAAATGTGTCATATTTACAGGCCAGGTTTCACAGACAAGGGTTAGATTAGGCCAGGGCTAGGTTATTGTTCGATTAGGACACTTAAATTGCTTTTATAAATGTGCCTTAGGAAAAAAAACAACATCACTGGTGTGCACCTTGAGGCAAACCAATGGCACTGACATATTTTAAGATATGTCAGTGCAAGTTTCTTTCAGTGAATACAGCTCAGACATGCATTTTAGTCTGGGGCTAGGCTTAAGTCTTGTCTGTGAAACCAGGGCATAGTTTCTTATGCCGAGTTCACACTGCATGATTTTAGCCCGATTTTTCAATTGCCAACAGGTTTTGCGAAATCGCCGACAAATGCCCGAAATCGGAGGCAGATCGGTGCTCGTTCACGCGAGTGACAATCACACAGTGTGAATTATCAAAAACACGACC